>NW_015506359.1:96789-122624 GCF_001515645.1 Sinocyclocheilus grahami
GACGAGACTCATGAATATCAGTTGTGACTCGACGAGACTCAGGAAGAACAACTGTGACTTGACTAGACTCGTGATGATCAACTGTGATTAGACTAGACTCATGCATATCAGCTGTGACTAAACTTGACTCATGATAATGAACTGGAACCTGACTGGACTCATGACGATCAGCTGTGACTTGACTGAACTCAGGAATAACAACTGTGATTTGACTAGACTCAGGAAGAACAACTGTGGCTAGACTAGATGTGGTTGTGTCCGACATCTTGTGATCAGGCTCCGCAACTGCCGCCATTTTGTGAGCTTGCTCTGGTTCAGCCATCACCTCAGTCACAGACATGGTGTCGCTTCCTTCCTCCGCGACACCCACCGTGAACGCTGACCCCGTAGTCAGCAAGGCATAGTCAATAAAGTCCTTTAAGCTCCAGTTGCATTCACTCCTTGGAAAACAGGCGAAGATGCAAAACCGGAGAAAACAGACAAGGCTAAGGCTAAGGCAGGGAAACAAACGAGGGCTCTGTAGTGTCGCTATCGCTAGGAGAGTGATAATCGCTGAACAATACTCGGACCAGGGAAGGGATCAGAGTGAGTGTTAAATAGTGAGGGAGTGATATGAAACAGCTGGGTGCAATCAGTGTAAACAGCTGTGTGCAATCCGTGCTGAGTGCAATCAGTGCAATGCATGATGGGAAATGTAGTCCGGGGTGATGTGCAACAGAGTGTAGTGCGAGAGTCAATGAAATTGGAAGTTCATGGACCAGATTCGTGACACCACACATATATATATATATATATATGTGTGCTCATACTAAATTTTACTATATTTTAAATGATTAAAACCTTCTTATTGACAAATGAGTAAAACCTAGTGGCTTGAAGGAGATTGCTAAAGATTTAAAAACGATCATTAATTTGTTTTGGCTGAATGGTGATCTTTTAATGTTGCTGCGCTTAATGACATTTTAGTGTGTGTCTTCAGTAAATCACGGCAAAATTATATGATAGTCATTACTTTTTGCGCAGAAACAGGAAAGTAAACGGGACGCATTCTAATGTTTGGAAGAAAAAGTGTAAAGCTGTATGAAACTTTTATTGTTTTGATGCTTGAAAACCTCTTTGTCTTTGAGCTGTACACAGATCTCGTTAGTAACGAGGACCATTCATTGTCATTTATCTTCTTGACAAGAGAAGACAAAGATCAACATGTAGTTAATAGGAGTTTTATGATGCTTTCGTCTGCTTTTTATGATTCAAAGGGATAGTTCACCCAAAAACTAAAATCTGGCCATTATATACTGCTCACAAAGCATTTATCAGCTGTGAGTTAATAAAGCAATAACCCCCGTGAAGCCGTGGGTTACAGTGAATTTATAACAGCTAAGGGGCGTTGTTAGGCACGACACGAAGCGGAGCTGTTATAAATTCACTGTAAACCACGGCTTCACGGGGGTTATTGCTTTTATAACACGGTTATTCCATATATATAGTAAGGTTACACAAAATAAAACAGAGCAAATAAAGTGTAATGATATTAATAAAAACTATTCTTCCACCAAACAATGTAGCTCCTCAGAAACAGTTGTGGTTGCTACAAAGTGGTTGCCGAACAACACACAAACGTAAACAAATGTGTATGTTACTTTGTAATTTACAACAGCTTCGGCTCAGCCAATCAGAATCAAGCACCGGAACTCTATCTGGTAATGTTTCTCAGCTGTGCTCTGACCCGAACTGCACTATCCACTGACAGAAGACATGGTCAGGGTTGTTGAGTCAGTTACACTGACAGACCGCACCGTTCACACTGCCTGCAGAAATGGACGGAGACTTGTTTGGGAATTCCTTCCGAGATGTCCACTTTATTCCTCAAGCAGGAGACGCACATGTTGGCTGGGTTTGGAGGAATGGCAATGCCACACATAGAGCACAGGCTGCGAGAAAAGAAGAGCGAGGGATTCAGAAAGGATGGGATCTCAATCAAAACAGCTAGCTCAAGCCGAGAAAGTGTGGCTTACTAGAGCCTAGACAGAGATGAACTAACACGAAAAAGACTCATGTAATACTCACATGTTGCCTTGTGTGCTTGATGCCGGGGCTTGCATGTACTCCATGACTACAAGAACAAGCCAAAGGTGATTACTTTATCACAATAAAAAGATAAAAAGCACACGTTTTACATCTAAATTACACAAAAAGAGGAAACCAAAGATGCCTAGAAGTACACACATCACATGAATTAAATTATAATTGCTATTTGCAACTGTTCAATTTAATTGAATAATTGTTCATTTATGATACACAATGTTAGTAGCTTGTACCTGCGTTTGTTGATCAGTTAGTACACTGTAAGAAAAATATGTACAAATGGAAAAGGTATAGTAATTCACAAACCCAAGACATTATCCGTTGTAACCCAAAAACACAAAATACAAACCCAATTCCAAAAAAGTTGGGACACTGTACAAATTGTGAGTAAAAAAGGAATGGAATAATTTACAAATCTCATAAACTTATATTTTATTCACAATAGAATTGGCCTTTTAAATGTGTTAAAATGAGAGTTTATACATAGACTTTTAATACCTTGCATTTTCCAACATGACAATGCCAGACCACGTACTGCATCAATTACAACATCATGGCTGCGTAGAAGAAGGATCCGGGTACTGAAATGGCCAGCCTGCAGTCCAGATCTTTCACCCATAGAAAACATTTGGGGCATCACGAAGAGGAACATACGACAAAGAAGACCTAAGACAGTTGAGCAACTAGAAGCCTGTATTAGACAAGAATGGGACAACATTCCTATTCCTAAACTTGAGCAACTTGTCTCCTCAGTCCCCAGACGTTTGCAGACTGTTATAAAAAGAAGAGGGGATGCCACACAGTGGTAAACATGGCCTTGTCCCAACTTTTTTGAGATGTGTTGATGCCATGAAATTTAAAATTAACTTCTTTTTCCCTTAAAATGATACATTTTCTCAGTTTAAACATTTGATATGTCATCTATGTTGTATTCTGAATAAAATATTAAAATTTGAAACTTCCACATCATTGCATTCTGTTTTTATTCACACTTTGTACAGTGTCCCAACTTTTTTGGAATCAGGTTTGTAAATCGTGAACATCTTAAAGACATCTTCTAAACGTCTATTTGACATCTGATAGGAAACGTCCTATAGATGTATTGCAGATGAGCAAACACTAAAAATACGTCTTGCAGATGTAATGCAGACGTCAAATAGACGTATCTGTGATGTACGTGTGTTGTCAGGGAATGTGAAGATTCAGATCAGAGCATGACTAGTGTAGTCGCTTACTAAGCTACCTATGTTAAAAGAAATAATTTTGTCTGTATGCACTTTATAACAGGACTTGAGCAGGGTACAGGAGTGTTTTGCACACAATTCTAAATGTTCCCGAAGGTTTGTGTGCAAAGGTACACCCCGATATGAATAATAGTAATAATAATAATCAACTAAATTGCACTGGCAACAATAACATTTGAAGCAAAATGCAAAATACTCATTAAATATGGAATGCAAAATGTCCCTGACGGACCAGCAAACCAGCAAAGGACCAGCATTAACCAGCAAAGGACAAGCATAACCCAGCAAATGACCAGCTTAAACCAGCATAAACCAGCACATGACCAGTTTAAACCAGCACATGACCAGTTTAAACCAGCACATGACCAGTTTAAACCAGCACATGACCAGTTTAAACCAGCACATGACCAGTTTAAACCAGCACATGACCAGTTTAAACCAGCACATGACCAGTTTAAACCAGCACATGACCAGTTTAAACCAGCACATGACCAGTTTAAACCAGCACATGACCAGTTTAAACCAGCACATGACCAGTTTAAACCAGCACATGACCAGTTTAAACCAGCACATGACCAGTTTAAACCAGCACATGACCAGTTTAAACCAGCACATGACCAGTTTAAACCAGCACATGACCAGTTTAAACCAGCACATGACCAGTTTAAACCAGCACATGACCAGTTTAAACCAGCACATGACCAGCATAAACCAGCATCCCAGCGTCAAAACATACCTAACCAGCATATGCTGTTTTTTCAACAGGGAAGCGTTCGAAACAGCACACTCTGGTGACGCCTGCTGGTCAGAATGGTGTAAAATGTCATGAAAACTCAGCCAAACATGCATAAAAAGAGAGACACCATACTTGGCTACACATCACGTCACTTTAATAATCTAGCAAATGCAATAATCACCATTAAATCTTAAGTGTCAGTATAACGTGTTCTTTAATCAATTTTCAGAGCTTGTTTTGTTTGTTCTATGTATGGCTCAGGTAAACAGGCCAATAAGAGACTATTATGTACTGCTATTCCTTTTAATCATACAAATTCCTCATTAAGATGTCTACAAATTGATGAAACTGATCAGGTATAAACTATAAACACTGATTGAATGGTTTGCCGCGGTTAACACAGCTGCACACCCAACGGCAAACTGCTGAAATTCTGAAACGTTTCGAAACAGTTATGACGTAACGAAGCCTCGTTTGCTGAAATCACGTGACAGTTCTGAATCCACTGATTATACTAAAGGTTTGGAAGCTTCGTGAAGCAGTGTTTCGAAGCGCCCATCACTACTGTTCATATTGGCAGCTATTTCGGTCATGCAAGACCAACTTTCTACTTGGAATGGGGAAATACCAAAATCTCAAACACTTTTTGCCAAACTCACATAACATATTTCAAACCAGCAATAAAATCTGACAAATCTGACAGTCTCATAAATGTTGTTTTTTATGCTAGTGTTAAGAAGCATCTGTTTTGTGTTGGTCTGGCCAATGCACACGTGCAGTCCTAAGAGCGGATCTCAGGAGACTAAGGCCCTGACCCTGAACTGTTAAGTCATGAGCCTCCACTCTGTGTTTTTAGAAGGTGGGACTTTCTTAAAAGTGCCATAGAATGCAAAAATCACTTTTATAAGGTGGTCGAACACAGTTGTGTGGCCGCAGTGTGTGAAAACAACCAGCCTATAATGGTAAAAAGCCACCCACTCATTTTTTTATAATCCCAATAAATCATAAACAGTCTCTCTAAACGAGCGCTTCCAGATTTATCCCTATTATGACATCATCGTTGGGAAAGTCCCGCCCATTTGTGATGCTCTCTGCCCTATTAGCATAGACCCCGCCCTGAGTGAGAAGCAGCGGTCCGCCATTACTGTTTTCTTGCAGTAGCTGCTGTACAATGTCAGCGCCAAAGAGCCATTACAAGTGTCGTGCATTGGGATGCACCAACGAACATAGCAGTCTCCATACACCGCTAAGGACACGGTGGTTACATTTCATTTTCGAAGGAAATGTCCCGGAAAAACATTAAAGTCCTATATGTTTGTGCTGATCACAAACGAGGGTCAGTTCAGCGCTGAGTTGTGCAAAGATTACTTCTGAAAGAGGGATCGATACCAACGCTTCGTGCGCAAACGAACTACAAACTACAGACAAAGTAAGCATCACGCGTCATATTTTGTTTTCCAAAAGAGCTTCTTGGCTCTCTGTAAGGCTAATGTTGCTAAAGCTACCATTGTGTCTGCCTGTTTTCACTGATGCTGCCTTCACGCACTACCAGAATGTGGTAGCTAAAAATTGCATTTGGAAGCAATGTGAAGTCAGTAACACGGTCACCACCAGTTAAACCGTAACACCGGTATGTGCCCGCTAGCATTGAAGCTCTGCACTCTTCTGAAAAGGGAGGCGGGAGCACCAGCTCATTTGCATTTAAAGGGACAAACACAAAAACGGCACTTTTTGGCTCATACCCTAAAAGTGGCAATTTCAACAAGCTATAAAAAATGATCTGTGGGGTATTTTAAGATAAAACTTCACATACACACTCTGGAGACATCAGAGAACAATTTAAAATATTGTACCAATGCATTCTATGGCACCTTTAACTAGAGTCGTCATATTGCACATTTCTCAATTAATTCACAGTAACACAAGATAACTGTTTCGGGAACTTTTTGCACATTTGCATAATGCCCGCCTATGTTCAACTCGACCCGCTCCCTCAAATACTGCTTGTTTGTGTGGTTAACATCATGTCAAGAAGCGATTTCACATCTTCTGAAAGAGTACATGAAGGAGGGTTTGTATTGGATTGTAGTTGTTTGTGTGATTCAGATGAAGACCGACCCCAGATTTTCTCAAATAAGAACAAATGTAGGGCGGGATTTAATTTGGACCATCGGGATTTGATTGGATCTTTGGTTTGCTATTGCTGTGATATCATGTGACAGGTTTTCCCGCCCTCTTAAAAATAAGAATTGTCCAATTTGATTTCATGGTGACTTTAATACCAAAACAGGGCAACTGAATGTTGTACTTGGTAAGTGATTTGCTGGACAGATGTTTCTTATTTCTCACATATACCGCAAATCAAAACAATATTTCATGTCCATTCAGCTATTTATTTATTTAGTCAAAACAAACCTTCAACAATCCATTTGATTACACTGCGAGTTTGCATATTTTTTCTCAGCAATTTCATTTGGACCATTCATCATCCATTACTCCAGCACAGAGCTGGGGCTTTTATTCTGACAGGTGTATATTTCTAAGAGGGGTGTAGTAGAATTAAAATAAACATGTGTGAGACCATCGTGTTGTATGTGAGTGTGAGACTCAGTCACAAAGCTCTGGGACTGATGATCTGATTCATATATATATTATATATAGACGCGCGCACACAAGAAAGCCGCGTCGGAGGACTAAAAACGCCATTTATTTACCATTTTTTAGGAATCTGGTTATTATTGCATCTATTGTTTATTATTGTGAAAAGAAGACAAACAGCATCTATAATCATTTTCGAAGGGAGTGTCTCGACATGGACAGGATTTTGATGTTTGCGCAGGAGGAGCGCACGAGCCTCTGATGCGCCGCCGTCATTAGTTCAGTGTGTGTGTGTGTGTGTGTGTGTGTGTGTGTGAGAGAGAGAGCATGGGTCCGATGTCTCTGCTGGCTCGAATCATGCGCTATCTCCGGCACCGGCCGGAGACCCTGCTGCTCTTCTGTCTCAGTCTGGCTCTCTGGAGTTTCCTCTTCCACACGGATGAGGTGAAGACCATCATGCGCTCGAGCCGCGACGCGGTGAACATGATGAAGGGCAAGGTGGCGGAGATGATGCAGAACGAGCTGGACGAGGAGCTCTCCAGAATCTGGCAGCACAGGAGCAAGAGTGCGGCGGTGTACTCGATCCAGGGCAGGAGGGACCACATGGAGGACAGGTTTGACATTCTCACGGACACACTGAACAAGAGCCATCCGACCATCTTTGGCGTCTTCGATGGGCATGGTGGAGAGGTAAACATCTGTCTCTCTATCTGTCTGTCTGTCTGTCTGTGCATGCATCTGTCTGTCTGTCTGTCTGTGCATGCATCTGTCTGTCTGTCTGTCTGTGCATGCATCTGTCTGTCTGTCTGTCTGTGCATGCATCTGTCTGTCTGTCTGTCTGTGCATGCATCTGTCTGTCTGTCTGTCTGTGCATGCATCTGTCTGTCTGTCTGTCTGTGCATGCATCTGTCTGTCTGTCTGTCTGTGCATGCATCTGTCTGTCTGTCTGTCTGTGCATGCATCTGTCTGTCTGTCTGTCTGTGCATGCATCTGTCTGTCTGTCTGTCTGTGCATGCATCTGTCTGTCTGTCTGTCTGTGCATGCATCTGTCTGTCTGTCTGTCTGTGCATGCATCTGTCTGTCTGTCTGTCTGTGCATGCATCTGTCTCTCTGTCTGTCTGTCTGTGCATGCATCTGTCTCTCTGTCTGTCTGTCTGTGCATGCATCTGTCTCTCTGTCTGTCTGTCTGTGCATGCATCTGTCTGTCTGTCTGTCTGTCTGTCTGCCTGTCTGTGCATGCATCTGTCTCTCTGTCTGTCTGTGCATGGATCTGTCTGTCTTTCTGTCTATAAAGTATTATGCTGTTCTTTAAAGCGGCTTGTAACATGCAGATATCTCATTCAGTAGTGTGGCCTGTACCAACATTATGACATCTCGTATGCTACCATCACTTTTTGGGTTTCCATAAAAATTAACACTTTAGTTTAGGGACCAATTCTCACTATTAACTAGTTGCTTATTAGCATGCAGATTACTATCTGTTTATTAATGCTTATAAAGCGCATATTAAAGCCCATTTTCTGCATGACCATATTTGGGACCCTGGACCACAAAACCAGTCATAAGCATACATTTTTTGAAATTGAGATTTATACAGCATCTGAAAGCCATTGATGTATGGTTTGTTAGGATATGATCATATTTGGCCGAGATACAACTATTTGAAAATCTGGAATCTGAGGGTGCAAAAAAATCTAAATATTGAGAAAATCATCTTTAAAGTCGTCCAAATGAAGTTCTTAGCAATGCGTATTACTAATGATAATACATTTTTGATATATTTATGGTAGGAAATGTACAAAATATCTTCAAGGAACATGATCTTACATCACATATCCTAATGATTTTTGGCATAAAAGAAAAATTGATAATTTTGACCCATACAATGTATTGTTGTCTATTGCTACAAATATCCCCCAGCGACTTAACACTGCTTTTGTGCTGCAGGGTCACATTTTAGATATCTTAATACTAAACCCCATTCCTAAACGTAACATCAACCTTACTAACTATTAATAAGCAGCAAATTAGGAGTTTATTGTGGCAAAAGTCGTAGTTAATAGTGAGAATTTGACCTTAACATAAAGTGTGATCAAAATTCTAAAAGCTTTTCTTTACTTGTTTGGAAATAATTGGAAGCCATATTACACTAAGCATTGTGTTTGTGCTGTACAGGCTTAAGAGAAACAGGCAGCTGTTTTTGGAATTTTAGACACACACACACACACACTTTTGTTATCATTGTTTGGTTGTTTTTTGTCTCTGCTAAATATAAATGGAATGGCTATTTTTATGTCAAACTAGTTAATTTTTTCCTTCTTAATGAGAATAACTAATGAGTGTTTTCGCTGTTTTTGTTATCATTGTTTGGTTGTTTTTTGTCTCTGCTAAATATAAATGGAATGGCTATTTTTATGTCAAACTAGTTCATTTTTTCCTTCTTAATGAGAATAACTAATGAGTGTTTTCGCTGTTTTGAGCTCTATGTATTATTAAGACCGCAGATTTTTGAATTTTTCAGTGTTGTCGTCTATGAATAAAAAAAAACAGGCAGTTTGAGTTTGTTTATTTTGATCGTGGTAAATGTAGTACTATGGTGAACTGTGGTATCACTTCTCTAAATGATGCTCATCAACTCACAGTTATGATATCTGTGCCAATCTGTGAGCACCAACCAAACCAATGACAATGTGCATCATCTAAACACTTATTGCATGGATCCAGTGCAGCAGATTTGAAGAAACACAACTGGATTAGTAATAACTATAGTGCTTTTAACTATAAAGTTCTCCTAATGAGGCCAGAGTGAGTGTATTATGTTAAGAAATGGGGAGTTTAGTCCATTTGTCAGTTTTAGTAAATGACAGATAAAACGAATGGCATGTAAGAACATGCGGTATTATTGATCATTATTATGGATTATATCTCCAGAGTGAATGAATGTGGTGTGAGAGTGTGCTCATTCTGCATCTGCCTGCGATCTTTCCAGAGTTGCTGCTCTGGCCTGAAAAGTCACCAAGTGCATATTGCATGCAATAATGTGATTATTGACAATCAAAGTAAGGGCTTATTCAAATGAAGATGTTTACATGATGTGCAAACAACCCCACTCATTGCTTAATTAAGATTCGTGTTGGTTTTGACCACATTTATCCACTTGAAATAAAATAAGTAACTGAACTAAATAATTTTGTCGCAATACATGATTTTGTCAGAAGTCTGTTATATACTGTATTAAACACAGAATAGCTAAAAATTCAGTCGTTAGGGAGCATATAAAAAAAATAATGAATTGAATTTCTTTAATGTAAAACAAAACAGCATTGGTTCAATAAATGCACAAAAAAGGCCAGTTTCAAATTTAATTTTCGTAAACATAATATCGGCAAAAACACTTCTCAAGCACAGTTTTAAACAGTTTTGCGATATATAGAAAAACATGTAAATTCTGTCGTTGCTCTTGCACCTGCATTTTATATTGTATTTTTCAACAGCAGATTCGAACAAAGTGGAAATATAACGAATAAAAACAATTGTGATTATGAGCATAATTGCAGTTTATAAACAATCACAATATTAAAAAAGGCACCTTTTGAATCTCTTGAAAAGATTTAATAGTGAGAAGCTGCATAATAAATTACAAACACTATTACCAGATTGTACAAAGACACTATTTTAAGGCAAGATGTACATAATCCCTCACGTATAATCAATTATTTATATAATACCTACTGAATTTAAATGCGAGTCCAAATGATTTTCGGCATCAAGACTCACTAATAAGGTCTGCAAACCACTGTCATGTAGATGTGTAATAATTAGGACTATGAATATGATGGTTTGGTTTTCAGGTCACGGTTCAGTATGCTTAAAATAAAAAGGCTGTTAATGTCAGAGCGGAGTGATGAAAAACTATTTCCAGATTAGAGCTTTGAAATGTCTGTGCATTTCAGTCAGTGTATGTGTTTTGGGTTACTGAAGGTGTGAATGAACTGATGAACGTACTCATTCGACACACTTGTTACAGCTAATAAATGTTTTGTGCACAATATAAACCTAACTTTCAGAAGTGAGTAAAACTGTGTGCCGTCCTGCATGTGATTTCAGGCCTCACGGGTATATGGATGAAGGTATGGGTGAGCGTAAGTGTGAACGTTTGGAAGAGTGCATGTGTTTAGATGAGCACGTGTGAGCTTTAGGTGAAGTGTGGGTGAGCGTCTGGATGAGCATTAAATAAGAGCGTGTGGTGGTGTGTGGATGAGAGTGGGTGTCATGGTGTGTGAGAGTATGATTGAGCATTTGGACAAGTGTGTTGGTCATGTGTGGGTGTTGGTGAGCATGGGTGAGCCTTTGAATGATGTTAACCCAAAAATGAAAATTTGCTGTTAATTTACTTACCCTCAGGCCACCCAAGATGTAGGTGTGTTTCTTTTTTCAGTAGAACAGTAAAGATGATTTTTAGCTGAAACCGGGGTCCTTGATGATTCATAAAATACAAGTCAACAGGTGCCGCCTCTTTGAGAGTAAAAAAAAAGCTGGTATAGAAAGCACAAAATTAATACCTGTGGCTCTTGATGATAAATTAAGGGTCTGATGAAGGAAAGTCATCCATCAGTGCAAGAAAATGAATCATCCTCAGGTTACCCTACTTAAGGCATTGTAGACTCACTGAGAGGACATAACAACTCACTGACCCTTTTGGCTGATGTTATGGCCAAGAGGAAGGTTGTCTTCATAGAAAGATGCTTAATGTCAGCTCGTTCAAGAGGCTCATAAGGCACTGTGAAGCAACATCTAGAAATCCCACATGCACTAGCGATTTAAGTGCCATGCACACAGTGGCCCTTGCTCCTGCTCTACCGCAAACCATAGGAGACAACGTGTTGTTGTTCTGCTAGCAATGAGGTCCACTGGACACTCATTGGACACTGGCCTGTATCTCTCTCAAACTGATCAAACCGCACCCTTGTGACACCAGTCTCTTGAGATGGAGATGGAGATCGCCCCATCAAGCTCTCGCTGGATCCGCTCCTCTGCTATCAACGAGAGGAACGTCTGTACTTCCTCAACAGACCACGAAACAGCCATTTTTTGGTTGTTAAAAAAAGGTGCGCTCGTTCAAAACAGCTGCGTTCGATCCTTCGCTGGCTGTGCCGAGTTAAATCTAGCGGTTCTGTTGTGTTTGTGTCGCAAGTTCAGTGACGCAGGTAGTGACGATTCGACTCTCCGGCCAATCCGGGATCAGCAGAGTTTACACGTCACGTTTTAGCAACGGTACGGTACGCTTGGAACCTCAACCGAGGTGGTACTAAAAAAAGTACCAGGTACTGTACCCAGTGGAAACCCCCCCAAAAGTGAGCCGTACCGTGCCGTACCATGCAGTGGAAAAGCGCCATAATAATCAGGGTGGCCAACTTCGGTGATGAAGAGCCACAGTCCTGCAGAGCATTGCTCCAACCTTGATAAAAATTCTCCTGCCAGTAGCTTTCTAGTAACCCTTAGACCTCGATTAGCTTGTTCAGGTGTGTTTGATTAGGGTTGGAGCGAAACTCTGCAGGACTGAAGTTGGCCACCCCTGCTCTAGTAGTCTGTCAGTGCTTGCCATACCTTGACATCTAGCCTGAGTCAGTAGCCCCAGGGCTTTCCTGCTAAAAAGAACGATTGACCCCAGAGCCTGTAGGGAAGCATCCAGCAGCTCTGATGCTGCCATCCAAAGGGGCATCTGTCATAGATGATTGAAGTGCAAGCATCAGGGGGGTCACAGAATTTCCTACCCAGCTCAAACCCGAAACCGTATTACAGAGCCTGACCAATCACATCAGTACAATCAGGGCAGTTCAGCACTAAGAAATCTTCTGGTTGGGAAACTGGACCGTACCAGTGAGACAGTATCAAAATCTTCTAGAGAAAGCCTTGTTGATGATTCATGGTGAGGTACGGGAGCAGCAGACGCGCATGTCTCCCTACCTCTACTTCTTGACTAGAGGCAGGAAGACAACCTGGCAGTAAAGCCTGAGGGCTCTGGACTCTGTTTGCAGGTTCATCCTCCTGGTGGGCTAACATAGTTGAAGATGCACGTTTCTTCTTTGGTGGTCCTTCAGCCTAGGGGTGTGCGATATTGACAAAAAAAATATATCTCCATATTTTCTGGGATTTTATCGACAACGATAATTAGACAATATTTTGCTGAGTGTGTTATTGTGCTGGTATCTTAAAGACAGCCGTGGACAGCTGTCTCCTAAAGTTTTTGATATTATTCATATTCTGTGTGCTGGTCGGTTCACACTGATATGTAATCTTTTTCAAAAAGTTTAAACTCATTTTTACATTTTATGGACATTTTTACCTTTATAAAGCCATTTTCTTTAAAAGTGTCCGTTATCTTTTGAGTCAAATTCTTACATTTAATCAGTGAATTAGAATAATAAGACATGTGGGCTGTTACCGAGCAAATGAAATCAACACAGAAGCTGCACCTGAAGTGGCATTTAGATGTATTTACACACTGTTTAATGCAAGACATTAATGCATTTAACCTGCAATTACAAATGCATAAATAATGTTTTGATATATTCAACATAAAACGTTGAATACTAATATTAAAAATAATAAAAAGCAACTTAAAATGTGAAATTAAAACCACCAGTAGGTGGCAGCAAGTCACTGTTTATAAGTGAGTCATTGCGATTGAACCGAATCATTTAAATGGTTGATTCATTCAGGAACGAAACACCGTCATGTTGCAATGTATACATTTTCTGTCCCTGTGTCTTGAATTTGAGATCATTCTAAATGCATTTTATTAGACTGAATCATGCCGTGAAAGAGCGCACTCTAAATGCACTTCACGTAACGTATGCGTGCGCTTTGTGCATGTTTTGAATGTTTTTTGCAAAATACTCGATAATGTCAAATCGCACATCGTTAAAACAACAATTACGATATTATCGCAGACGATATATATCGCACACCCCTACTTCAGCCTTACCTGCTGGTGGTTGCTTGCCGGTAACAGGTTGTTGACACCAAGAGGCATCAGGCGTCTGCTCTCAAACTAAGATGTGTCCTTTTATTATATGTTATTTTTCATCCACACATCTGTGCTCCTCTGAAGATGAAGGTCTGTTTCTGCTGAGCACATGTTTGGACGCTGCTGGCATCTGATGGAATTCTCCAGACAGATGGTTTAGATCCATTTACTAAAACTCTGTCTAGCAGACTAGTTCAAAAATGAAGTAACTTATTTAAATCAAATCTGTGTGCAAGCTAAGTGTTGGTATTAACTCAGGTTCCAGTATATCCCAGTATAGTAAGATCTTGCCCTACAGTTTGGTGATTTTTGCAGACGTCGGTGTGATGTGTGTGCAGCTGATGTTACACACTCCATATATATATATGTGTGTGTGTTTGTGTGTGTGTGTGTGTTTGCTGACTGCTTCTGATTACAGTTGTGCGGTCAGCTTTTAATCAGATTGTCAGAGGATGAAAGGAAGGCCCCGGCAGGAATGACTCCAGAACATTTCAGATGGACTCTAATGTGCTAATAAACACAATCATATGGACAGAATATTTTCAATTCAGAGAGGACTGACATCCTTTGATCAAAATCAGTAACATGTGAAGAGGGCTGAAGTGCTTTGTGATTTAAAAGAATTGAAGTGTTAGTTCAACCGGAAATAGAAATTCTCATTAAACTCATGTTGCAATGAACGACTCGCTGGTAATGAATGCTTTTGTCAGGTTAAAAAGAAGATTGTGATGTGCACAGAAACTCTGTGATTATGTTGACAAAGTTGAATCAACTGTATTGGCTTCAGGATGCTGAATAGAGGAATTCCTCTGGAAACCAGCACACGTTGGTTGCTTTCACATGTATCAGGGACTGGATGAATGTTTGTGCGAATAATCCTGATGCAGACTCGTTTCAGCGAAATCTGACTTTTCCAGGTGTTAAGTGCTATAATCAGGTCCCGGTGCATCTACCAACCAAGCAAACGTGAAGAAGATGAACCCAGAAACTTTGTTTTGGGAAGCCTTTTTCTGCAAGCGTCTGAGAAAACCAGCGCGTCTGATTTCGCTCGCTTGGTGACGTGGCAAAGATCTCATTATAATATTACCGCCCCTTAATCTGTAAGTTTACACCCACGGCACCGTTACTGTGTTTTCACAAGCGACAACAGTGTACTAGTTCTAATGCCATGGAGAAAGTTTGAGCAAAACATGCTAACTGTTCTGTGTTTGGCTGCACAGACGAGCACAGAACACTGTTTAGAGTCCCAGCCTCAGAGAAGACAGAGCAGTGCATTAATTGATTTATTTACTGTATATTGCTGCTGCCACACAGATCTAAAATAAACATGCGATTTATTTCCCAGCAGTTTACCTGCACAGACATAACCCACTGTTTTTTGTAACTTGTGTGTGTTTAACGTAAGCTTGTGTGTGAATGAGAACTTAGTTTAGTGCTCGCATGCTGTGACAGTGATTTATTTACTGTATATTGCTGCTGCCACACAGATCTAAAATAAACATGCAATTTATTTCCCAGCTGTTTGCCTTCACAGACATAACCCACTGTTTTTTGTAACTTGTGTGTGTTTAACGTAAGCTTGTGTGTGAATGAGAACTTTAGTTTAGTGCTCACATGCTGTGACAGCCGCTTTCTGTGCGTGTGCTTCGGATGTCAGTAGAACAAGCAAATTATATGCAGAATAAAAGCAATACAAACAAACTACACTGAAAACATTAGTGTAGAATCTATTTTTATTCAGAAATTGCTAGTAATTTAGTAATTACAAAGAAATGGCAAGTAACACGTTAAATTAAACATGGAATTTTGAAGTCGTGAAACTGAAATAGTATTTTCTTGTCAAATGTACTCCAGTAATCTTTCTTTACATCTTTGAAAAAAATGTTTTATGGTGCATATAAATAATAAACAAATATGTGACCCTGCAGCACAGAAGCAGTGTTAAGTCGCTGGGGTATATTTGTAGCAATAGCCAACAATACATTGTATGGGTCACAATTATACATTTCTCTTTTATGCCAAAAATCATTAGGATATTAAGTAAAGATCATGTTCCATGAAGATATTTAGTAAATGTCCTACCGTAAATATATCAAAACTTAATGTTTGATTAGTAATATGCATTGCTAAGAACTTCATTTGAACAACTTTAAAGATGATTTTCTCAATATTTAGATTTGTTTGCACCCTCAGATTCCAGATTTTCAAATAGTTGTATCTCAGCCCTATGCCCTATCCTAACAAACCATACATCAATGGAAAGATTATTTATTCAGCTTTCAGAAATCTCAATTTCACAAAATTGACCCTTATGACTGGTTTTGTGGTCCGTCCTATCATGGATTGAGTCCAGTTGAATTTTCCATTGACTTGTAGCTAGATGTAGTGTGGCGGTGATTGTCCAGATTATCCACTCACTGGGTCACACAGTCCCTAAAGCACAGATACATCGTCTACAAAAACATCAGCATTCCCCAGATAATCAGTGTTTTGCTGGAAGGATGGGAACGTCCTTACCCTTACTCTCATCCAGGCTGAAGGTCATCAGGTGTGATGGGTGAAAATGCAGCAGCTGTAGAACTTTCCTCAGAAAGAGACATGAGGGGAGCAGATGGCAAATGTGACGCAGGTGTGAAACGCTCTTATTCACTATATGAAGCATTTGGTCTGTGGATTCAGTGTTTCATTCGGACGGTACGGCCCCAGACATATACAAGCGTGTGAACCCAAACACCCAAAATTCATGTCATTAGCTATGTTTCCATTAGCTATGTCAAATTTAGAATAAAAATCCCTTAATTCGCAAAAATGTTTTTACGCTCGCTTGAGGTGGTTTTTGGTCTACAAAAACATCAGCATTCCCCAGATAATCAGTGTTTTGCTGGAAGGATGGGAACGTCCTTACCCTTACTCTCATCCAGGCTGAAGGTCATCAGGTGTGATGGGTGAAAATGCAGCAGCTGTAGAACTTTCCTCAGAAAGAGACATGAGGGGAGCAGATGGCAAATGTGACGCAGGTGTGAAACGCTCTTATTCACTATATGAAGCGTTTGGTCTGTGGATTCAGTGTTTCATTCGGACGGTACGGCCCCAGACATATACAAGCGTGTGAACCCAAACACCCAAAATTCATGTCATTAGCTATGTTTCCATTAGCTATGTCAAATTTAGAATAAAAATCCCTTAATTCGCAAAAATGTTTTTATGCTCGCTTGAGGTGGTTTTTGACTCGTGCGAAAAAGGGTTGATGTGAATAATGGGAGATGGAAATGCATTTTGCGAATAAATTCCTCCAAGCGCATCAAAAAAAGTAATGTGACTTTGCGCTATGGGACGGCAAAACCTGACTAACCAGAGGACCGATCTCATTCCACAGCATCTGAAATGTTGTTATGGACATTCAGAAATGCACGAGCAAAGTCTGTCATCAAAGTATTTCTGTAAAATTGCCTCCCAGAAATGTCTTACATGACTGCGTTCCCAAACAGCAGCATCCACCTCCGAAAGCTGCTCGCTCTGAGGCGCGAGTAATTTATTATATATGAAAATTATTATATTATTCTTAGTGATTTATAGTGCCAGTTTATCAGGAAGTGCCGATTTTGTTCTCTTTGACTTATTTTATGGAAACGATGCTTGTTCGCAAGTGTTGTATGCGATATTCGAGTTTTGCGCACGAGTTAAATTCGTAACTTTGGATGGAAACCCGGCTAGTGAGATCTAAAATGTGTTGAGTGCAATTCATAATGGGACAATATTCAAACTCCTGCTTTCACCTTCACAGACATCCAAACACTGGCATTTTAGTGTAGTAGAAGTTTTGTATTAGAGAAGCAGTATATTCCTTGGAAAATATGGTAGAAAAATAATTTTAAAGCCTAATTTTACACATCAGTGTATTTTTTCCCAGATTTGATTCTGTACTTGAAAAGTGTTTTCTTACAGGTGTGATCCGAGTCAGTTGCAATGCAGGGATTGAGAATATTAATGGTCGATTTTGCTGTGGCCGATACCAATCAGATATTTTTTTAGAGCGCCCCTTGCCACACTTTTACAAAATGTACCAGTCTTTTAAATTTCAGACAATTTACATTTTGTCGTTTTGACGTACTGGCAACAAGCAAACAGCATGAGATCACACAATACATACACACACACGATATATCCAAAACTGCTCCAGTGATCAATAGCCATGCTTCAATCCATTTTTTTGCACCGTTCTGTTATCCACAAAGTGAAAATGTGGGGAAAAAAGTTTGCAAAATTTGCTGTGTTCAGCCTGTTTCCATCGAATTGGCCTTTTACTGATAAAATGGTGCGCATAAAGATGTCAACCTTAAAAAAATCAAATGTTAGATCAAACAATATTCAGATACAGGTGCAAAAGGTGCAGCAGCTGTTATGTGCATCATTGAAACCATTCAGAAACAGCTCAGAACACCCTTAGAAACACACTTAGCAATGCCTTAAAACCCATTTAAGCCCACCGGCAGTTTATAGTTGTCATTTTCCAGTTTTCAAGTGACCGCAGCAGTTTACAAACTTCAGTCAGTCACTCAAAAGGAAGAATGGAAAGATAAACGCATGGGATTAATTGCTATAGATGATCTTATGACCCTTTTATGACATTATGTCTTGTAAGGGGCAAAATATTGAGGCCCCTTTATCCAGTTTGGATGCATTTCCTTCTAATTGGTCAAGGACCCTAATTCTTTTTATGACTTATGATTCCATTACAATGTTGAAATTCAGACAAGTAATGAGTTTACATTTACATTATTATATGAAATCACCTACTACAGTCAGCCATTGAATACTATGGGCCTTTTCTTTCAGGTATACCTTTTTTATTATATAGATGTAATATTTTCTTCATTCTATTTATTTGTATTTATTTATTTTCATTTAACTAACACACCACTAAGAATGAAAATACCTGCATGTTCAATAATAAGTAATTAAATAAACAATCATGGGTGTAGCCTACACATGATACTTATTTAAATAAGCATATATTTTAAAAAGAATATCATTCATTTCATGAATATCAAGGACTTTTGTCAGGGTTAATCCATTTGACCGAATCAATATGTGCCTATTCATAAAAAAATTGATATTTTATATATTCACATCACAAAGTATAGCATGCAAATATGTTTATGTAAATGTATAAAACTACTTGTACCTTCACTGCTTACGTAAGGGAAAGTTCACCCAAAAATGGAAATTGTGTCTTCATTTAGTCACCCTCAAGTTGCAGACCTATGAGTTTCTTTCTTCTGCTGAGCGCAAAAGAAGATATGTTGCAGAATGTTGGTAATCAAACAGTTAAATGCGTAATTTTCTTTTTATTATATAGATTTTCTTCATTCTATTTACTTTAACTCTTTGATACACAATACCCTGTTGGGGCAACTTAATGGCTGCACTTAGTTCTGCACTACGTTCCGCCGCTTTAAGACAAATGGATTTGTTGTGTTTTCATATTCAAGAGATTATAAGCTACACTGTAAAAAATTGTGCCGTTAAATAACAGTAGTTTACTGGCAGCAGGGTTGCCAGTAAGGTACTGTTAATTTACAGCTCTTATTTTTTACAGTGTTTTACCGTAATTCTACCATGGAAATGAACTCCGCTCCCATTGCTTCAAACAGTTCGAGTTTAAAAACTAGAATTCATACGATGTTAGTACTGTGAACTTACTTCATTTGAGTCCACTGAGAAGGAATATTTCTTAGTATAAACCTGCAAACACTTAATGTGTAACAGCAAAATAACTAAAAACATGACTTTAACTCAAATCGTTGCAGTTCATTGTTAGCTCTGTGCTGGTACCCAGCATGCACTGCAGCATGAAGCTTTTGATTGTCACCATTGTTGAGATTCATACGCTGATTCTTCATGTCTCTGTGTGTCTAAGAGATGCCTCAGTATTAAAGCCTTTGAATATAAGAAGTTTTCAAAATCCATCATGATTGTCTATCATCTCATTTTGCAGATTCATACAGCAATCTTAAACAACATGAAACTAGTGAAAATCCACACTATAGTTTTCAAGATCAGTGAACCAGGCCGCAAAATGATGATTACACCATCATCAATAATTAACCAGAACTATTTCATCATAAATTTTCTACGCTTTTATTGTTATAACAAACATGCTTTACAAACACAGCTACAACAAGCTAATATTAAAAAGTGACAGGTCAAGAGCCCAACTAAAGCAAACACTGATCGCCTCGAGGGTGAGGTCAAACAAAACGTGTTCACTAAGCCATCTAAACCTCTGTTAATTCTCAAATAGTTTTT
This sequence comes from Sinocyclocheilus grahami, assembly GCF_001515645.1. Taxonomy (NCBI): domain Eukaryota; kingdom Metazoa; phylum Chordata; class Actinopteri; order Cypriniformes; family Cyprinidae; genus Sinocyclocheilus; species Sinocyclocheilus grahami. Next base: position 116,792 of record NW_015506359.1, read on the forward strand.
GTAGCTATATGACAGAAATAAAGTCAAAGTGTAATGCTGTGTGTGGAGTTGTTTGATCGTGTTCTGCTGTCTTATTTCAGTTGATTTCATCTTCGGCTGTGACTGAAGTCAGTTGTAGTTCTTGTGTTTCTCTTTTCTTCAGTGATTGTGCTCGTTAACAGCAGCTGTTCATCAGTGTCTGAAGTCACTCATCAGTGTTCATTCTCTCTGTCAGGTGGACTGTATTAGTAAACTCATGCAGGGAATAGTGAATGAGGGTGTAGGGTGTGATTTGAAACACAGTCTCTGAGTGTCGAATCTCAACGCTGTTACTACGAGAACTGCAGAAGGCTACTTTCTCGAAAATAACAAATATTACCTAGAATTCATAGTTTTTTTTACGGGATTGTACTGTTGTAATGAAAAAACAGGATGCTACTGTCAGAATATGGCCGTTTTTTTACAGCAATTTTTTTACAGTGTAGATGCAGCCTTTTTTTTGGGTTTGCATCGAATGTTCTTGGACTTCAATGCATTATAAATTTGTTTATGAGTAAAGATTGCAGTTATTATTAGTTAGATGCCAAAAGCTCTCCTCCTATTCAAATTTGACATCGAAGGGGTGCAGCTATAGTTGCCGCACATTCAAATATACGATTTTCAAGAAAAAAAACAAAAACCTGGGGAAAATAAATGCAGAACATTTTCACATAGGACACTATTAACATGAAATGCATGAAACCATTCAGAAAAATTTGGGCACAAATGGGTTAAAACCGTTCCCAGTACTCTAGCATTGAGTTACATGGGCAAACTCTTCTTGAGCCGTGATTTTTCTCAGAAAAAGTCCAAATCTAGTTGTCCACAGTTGTTACCGAACACAGGCAGGAAAAGCAGATGTAAATAGACAGGTGGAGGCTCAGTTTCTCACACACTGCTTTTCCTCAGCCAAAGCTTCCATGCCATGCATGTTATTATTGAAATCACTGAGAATGTAAATCAACTGGGTGTACATGTAAAACACAGTAAAAGATGTGAGTGCAGATGCAAAAACACTGGTAACAAAAGTATTTGCTTTAAAATATATATAAGACAAAAATATAAAAACAAAACAGAATATATATATAATAGTATTGTAAGATGTAATTTTGTCAGTGCTGATTTGTTTGTTATATAATTTCGAGGCTGTTTAACCATTGGAGATGCAAGTAGAATATTTGGTGTAGAATTCAAATGGGTCGAATGTAGTTTGTGGTCTCCAACTCTATATTGAGGTATTGAGCCTGGCTGAATTGTGCATATGATCCACTCTGCTTTGCACTATCCAGGCATCAATAGCAGCTGAAAGCATATTTACTGTATGAAATTGCTCCCATTTCCATGTATAATGCACTGTGTGACAACTGCTATACAGTCAGGAAGAGTGATTTATTGACACTTTAATTAAACATGGTCAAGACACACTGTAAAGAATTGTCAGGAATTTACAGGATTAAAGAGTATTATTTTACAATAAATTTGCAACATGTGGGAGGCGTGACAACGCAGTAGTGAATCCAAGTGCAGGCTTTATTCAAAAGAGTGGTCAAACAGGCAGGGCCCACAACAGCAAGCAGGCACAATCCAGGATGAGACAAAAGAGTAATCCAATAAACAGCAAATAATCAGAAAACAAGGAAACAGTCCAGGGATCAGGATGATGGAGGTAACAAGACACAGGTGAAGGCAATCAGTGATCAAGAGTCCAGGCAAAGGATTATGGGCAATGTAGTTAGTAAAGGAGTGACAACAGTCTGGGGTGGAGTGCCCTCTGGAGGAGCTCATATTCCAGCTTTTTTTTACCGTAGTCAGAAATTTACTGTGAAATCGATGCATGCTGGTCATTTTCTTACAAATGACAGTCATTTACTGCTCTTGTTGTACTGTGAATTCACATTATAAAGTTGTGTTTAACTGTGCCACTGAGAGAAATTTAGTTGTTTACTGCTGTAATTGTTTTGAAGTCTCCATAATGGTGATCAGTGATTTGTTTGGGATCTTTGACCTTGTGTATTCATATTCAAATTTCTGATCTAGTCACGTCAGAAGTGTGATAAATGAAAATATTTGTTAAAATGATGACAAGCTAGAATATGAAATAAGTGAATTTCCTGATTTTAAGATAGTCAAACTATTCTTAGTATGAGCATGAAGATACTATTTCAGCAATATTTAAGCATGAAGATTAATAATAACTTATTTCATATTCATAACTGTTTGTGGATGAATCTTTCACGAGAGTGAAGCGACTGCTGAGAAACGTCTTTGAAAGATGTGACGTCAAAACTCGATATACACAACACAACAATGGTAACACTCAACAAATAAAACCAACACTTACAACATAAACCAACATTACAAACTGCTAAAAGTGAACCAAAAACAAGTTCAGTAGCACAAATAAAACCAACAAGAATGAAAAAAAAAATGCATGCTGGGCTTCAGAATACATATGCACTGTAGAAACACAGCATGATGCTGTTTGTTCACAAGAGAAGTCCCACTGAAAGTAATGCAATTATTAACCGGGAATCTACTATAATTTCACACAAAAAATGTTAACAGTGCATGTTTATTAAAATGCACAGATGATTTGTTCACAATAATAACAGTAGCATGTATTAAGAGAATAAACAGGCTCAGTTTTGATTTCATGCCGAGAAATCAAATCTATGCTGCATGTCTTGTTAGAAAGTGTTAGTGGACAGATGTGTGAGTTTATTTTCTAAACCTCAACAAAGCCCGTAGTTGAAGAATAACTTTTATATTTTGTTTCATTGCATTTTTTTTTTTTGCTTGAGTAACAACAGTGTTAAACATCAGTGTAAGTATAATTGGATTGGCGTGAAGCATATATAGATATAATGTAAACATTTCTGCTCATCTTTACAATAGCCATGTCTTATTTCGAAGGCTGTGCCCTCTGGAGGTCACATTTTTAGGGCACATACGTCATTAAGGACGTCTTATTTAAGAAAAGCAACCATAATAATATTCCTCTTGAGGTATAAATTACTGTAATTTCTTTCATATTTTGCGATGTAAAGGTTTCTTTTCTTAAATGAGACTCATCCTCTGTGCTGTATGTGGCTGACAAATACGACCTCTGGAGGGCACAGCATTGGAAAGGAGACACAGCTAACATGAGGCATGAGTTCATTTTCTTCTGTTGGTTCTTGGATTACAGTGTCATTCGTTTGGTAGTAGATAGTGTTTATAGCAAGTGAAGTGTGAAATTTGCATTTCATTGGTTGGTGTTTAGTACATTAAGCCACATCTCTGTGTTTGTGTGTGTCTACTTAACCATATTTTGAAGACAAATGTGTACCCAGACCTGCAAAAAAAGAGAAAAACTCATTTTGGGTACGTCCTCATTTGTAAAAACAGTATACAGATAAAGTGCTCCCCTGCTACTGGACACAATGCAATGGAAAGCCAGTACATACTTTGTAATGCATTTTGATGTAGTTTTGACTGTTGTCCAAATCTCTCCCACACAGCAGGCTTATTTTGAGATGTATACGAAGCTGCCTGGGTATTATGTCAAAAAGTACTGGATTATTGAATTTGATAAATGCTGCAATGATGACCCTCCACCCAGAATAATGTCTCTGTATGAATCGCTCTGGCGTTTGCTTTCACTCAGTAATGGTGGATGTAGATGAGCAGAGATCTGATAAACGGGTTCACCGGTTGCGTGAAATCGTCATCTGGTGTGAGTTTAGTGGCGCATCTCGCACCTCTTCATCTGCCCACTCAGTGTCTGCACAGTCGATCATCTCTGGTGCTCTTGAATGCTGGAGTGTAGGCCACTGATGCGTGTGTAGTTAATATTCCTCTGAGGTTCGTCAGAGTGCAGGAAGCACCCGAGGTACTGGAGTATTCACTCCGCTGATGTCAGGCCACCAGCGCTGCTATTTTTACCAGGGTTTATATCGAGATGAAGACACTTCTCTTCAAACCATGTCTGTCCTTAAGGCCTGTTTACAGCAAGAAATGTCACAAATGCAATATTTTAATTTGCATCAGCTGTTGTTAACGCATCAGCATCAGCATGGCGTCGCTGCAATCTCTTTTCCATTGCACTGCGAAGAAAATTGAATGCACACAAAAGTCTGTTCGTAAATTGAAATGAGGCCCCCTGAAGTCTCAGATTTTGTTCAACAATGGAATAAAACGTTTCTATTGTCTGTTTGTCTGTCAGACGGCAGCAGAATATGCCAAGTCGCATCTTCCCGTCATGTTGCGGCAGCAGCTTCAGCGTTATGAGAAGCAGAAGGAGAACAGCGCTGTGACCTGCCAGTCCATCCTCAAACAGCAGATACTCAACATGGACAAAGAGATCCTGGAGAAACTGTCGGCCTCCTATGATGAAGCAGGTGAGAGCTCGCAGCAGTGAACCTGTAGTCTGATATTTATTTAGTCAGTCTGCAATCATTAGACCTTGGAGCTGAGCACTCAATGAAATAGTTTACCCAGAAATGAAGTGTGCTCACCCTCAGTTCATCCGAGATCAGGATGAGTTTGTTTCTTCCTCAGATTTGGAGAAAAGTAGCACTGCATCAGTGTCTCAGCAACGGATGCTCTGCAGTGAATGGGTGCCGTCAGAATGAGAGTCCAAACAGCTGATAAAAACATCACAAGTAATCCACAGCACTTCAGTCCATCAGTTAACATCTGGAGAAGACAACAGCTGAAACACATCCAGCATTAAGATGGACTCTCATTCTGACGGCACCCATTCACTGCAGAGCATCCATTGCTGAGACACTGATGCACATACTGTGAACAGTACTGCTTCATACAGATCTGTGTAGCGTTAGTAGTTGGCAGTGTTCAGATTAAACAGCATAGTACCCAATAATCACAATCAGCTGTGACTGGTCCATGAAGCCGTCTGTGCACTACCTCAGTGGGACATTTTCTTCACAAATGTATTACATTGCTGCCACAGAGCTGTTAGTGATGATGGGTTTATCAGTTAAGGGTTGTTCTCTTTCATGAGGTATTTCGCTCTTTTGTTTTGAAAGGATAAGGTCAGCTCCTGTGCGGTTTGTGTCTCTGTCAGGTACCACGTGTCTGGTGGCTCTGCTGTCTGAGAAGGAGCTGACTGTGGCGAATGTTGGCGATTCGAGGGCGGTTCTGTGTGATAAAGACGGTAATGCTGTCCCGCTGTCACATGACCACAAACCCTACCAGCTCAAAGAGCGGAAGAGAATCAAGAAAGCAGGTGAGCAGCTCATCTAATCATGTGGCCTCACGGTACAAATTTCACTTTCATTTTTGATCTATTGTATTTCTTTGTGCTGTTGCTTGTAATTTGCTTATTTGTTCTTATTTTATAGCTGACTGCTCATTTGTCTTTAAAAATGTTTGAAATCTACATTCGTTTGGCTAGTAGTTTTTGCTCCAGTATTAAAATTGGAACTGATAATTGTGAAATTTCACTGGTTTATTAATAATAATAATGTTACATGGGTCAAAACATGAAAACAATAAATATTTATTAATATTATTATTTGTGTATTTATGTGTGAGTGTGTGTGTGTGTGAGTGTGTGTCTGTGTGTGTGGGGGGGGACTTGTGGCAGTGTGGGGACTTAAATTGAGGTCCCCATGGGTACAGAAGCTTATAAATCATACAGAATTAATTTTTTTTGCGAAAGTAAAAATGCAGTTTCCTGTGAGGGGTAGGTTTAGGTGTAGGATTGGTGTGTGTGTGTGTGTGTGAGTGTGAGTGAGTGTGTGAGAGTGTGGTTGTGTGTGTGTGTGTGTGTAAGTGAGTGTGAGTGAGTGTGTGAGAGTGTGTTTGTGTG
>NW_015506359.1:122997-193823 GCF_001515645.1 Sinocyclocheilus grahami
GTGAGAGTGTGTTTGTGTGAGTGTGTGTGTGTGTGTGTGTGTGTGTGAGTGAGGGAGTGTGAGTGAGTGTGTTTGTGTGTGTATGAGAGTGTGTTTGTGTGAATGTGTGTGTGTGAGTGAGTGTGCGTGAGTGTGTGTGTGTGAGTGGAGTGAGTGGGTGTGCGTGAGTGAGTGTGTGTGTGTGTGTGCGTGAGTGAGCGTGTGTGTGTGTGTGTGTGTGTGTGTGAGAAATAGGCCTCTGGACAACCTAAGAAAGAAAATCTCTTCTTGAATGATTTTCTTCAGTGATTGGCCTGCTGAAATCCCACAGTAATTAGTATTTAGTTTCTCTGCTCTAGGTGGCTTCATCAGTTTCAGCGGCTCATGGCGTGTGCAGGGCGTTCTTACCATGTCACGTTCACTCGGCGACTACCCGCTGAAGAAGCTGAACGTGCTGATCCCTGACCCCGCGCGTGAGTGAGCGTGTGTGTGTGTGTGTGTGTGTGTGTGAGAAATAGGCCTCTGGACAACCTAAGAAAGAAAATCTCTTCTTGAATGATTTTCTTCAGTGATTGGCCTGCTAAAATCCCACAGTAATTAGTATTTAGTTTCTCTGCTCTAGGTGGCTTCATCAGTTTCAGCGGCTCATGGCGTGTGCAGGGCGTTCTTACCATGTCACGTTCACTCGGCGACTACCCGCTGAAGAAGCTGAACGTGCTGATCCCTGACCCCGACGTGCTGACCTTTGACCTGGACAAACTACAGCCTCAGTTCATGATTCTATGTATTATTTTACATATCGATGTCTCTCTGAGACGAAGAATAACAAAATGAATGTTTATATTAAATATTAACACAAGATGAAATGTAAATGATGCATCATACTCTTCTTTAGTTCATGACTGAAAAAAAGGCTTTTATGAGCAATCCATTAAAATGCTGTTTGTGCTGAAGAATGGTTGAGTACAGTTTTTTCGTTGCATTAATGAATGCAGTGTGTTATCTATTCTATGTATTTTTATATCCATATGTTGAGGTTTGCTTACTATGCTCTATGGTCTCCATCCGCTCTTACAAGAAACACAGTATTTATCATTTTATTTGGGAAGTTATCAAACGACTTTTTTTAGACTTATTTAGTTTAATATAGGCTGTACAGACAAATATAACTATGTATTTACATATTACAACAAGCATTTAATGCTTTAACAGCACACTTGAATCTTCAGTTTAATCAGCGATGTAATTTCCTCATTATCTTCAGCTGGGATGTTCCCGTGATAACGCAGCACGGTGTCCGTCATATATATATATATGTGTGACCACCCTGTATGTAAACAAGTGCATACCTGAAGTGAAACTGAAGGACATTTCTGAGGCAACAGAAGCTCCAGATGGCCTACAGCTTGTGGAAGCCAATGGGACCAGTATGCCTTATGTTGGATGGGTAGAGATAACTTTCAAATTGGCTTCTCCTGGTGATAGCATAAAAGAGTTAGTCATTCCTGTCCTAGTCTTAAAAGATCAAAGGTTATCCAAACCAATCATCGGCTACAATGTGAATGAACAAGTGATGAGATAGATTGAAGCGAATGAAGACAGTGAAGTGAGTAACGGACGTTTGCACGAGATTGTCAAGTATGCCTTCCCTGGCATGAAGAAAAATAAGATACAGACCTTCATTAATCTTGTGACTACTGAGAATCCGGGTGAATATTTGGAGATAACGATGAAAGACCCTGTGAACATACCAAAATGCACAGTTATGCAGATACCGTGTCAAGTTAAAGTGCCATATATGAAGCAAGACACTGTTTTCTTGTTCGAACCACATGTAAACCCACAGTGTCCAGATGGTCTGGAACCTCTGGAAACCCTAGTAACTCTCCAGAAAGGAAGTCGTCCAGTGGTCAAGATCAGCGTACAGAACATCACAGGGCATGATATCAGGCTTGCAGGGAAAATTGAGCTTGGGACAATGCAATCAATAAAATCTGTACTACCAGCATCGCATTGTCCAACAACAGCCATGATCAGTGAGGTTAAAAAAACCCCACCAATGCTAATGAAAGTAACAGTGAAGGTCAAAAAGTAGACCTTCTTCAAAGCAGTGGCGGTCAGCTAATCCCACAGTTAAAGGTCTAATTCGTGAGTGGGACAAGTTGGTGTTGGACGAGTATGGCATACTGCACCGCAAAACATCACAACGAATGCAGCTAGTGTTGCCTGCCCAGTTTAAGAGTACTGTCTTAAGGGAACTGCATGATGTGATGGGTCACCAAGGTCTTGACCGCACAACCAGCCTCATCAGAGATCGTTTCTTCTGGCCCTACATGCAAAAGGAGATCGAACACAATGTGCTGAGAACCTGTTCATGCATAAAACAAAACAAAAAAAACATGCAGAGAGATAAGGGCACCCCTCAAAGAGCATCAAGACGACATATCCATTTGAGTTAACATCCATTGACTTTCTTCACTTGGACAAGTGCAAAGGGGGTTACGAGTACATCCTTGTTATTATTGACCATTTCACTCGATTCGTGAAAGCATATGCTACAACTTCAAAATCTGGAAAGACTGAAGCAGATCGAACTCTTCGATCAGCTCCGAAAAATATAGCGACATCGCTGGCTCTAGAAAGACCCCATACCACCCGCAAGGAAACGGACAAGTAGAAAGATTCAATCGGACCATTCTGCAAATGCTCAAAACTCTCACAGAGAAACAGAAATAGAATTGGAATTGAATAAGCTAGTGTTTGCCTACAATTGTACTAAAAGCGAAGTCACTGGATTCTCACCTTTCTACCTAATGTTCGGGCACTCTCCAAGGCTTCCAATTGATGCATGGTTTGGCCTCAATCCAGACAAGGGCTCCATTGACCACAATGGATATGTGGAGAGGTGGACAAAGGGTATGCAAGAGGCTTATGAGATTGCCAGTGAGCATGCAAAGAAGTGTACTGAGAGAAACAAAAGAAATGATGACCAAAAAGTCAGATGTACTCATCGTGGGGGAAGTCGTGGCCTAATGGTTAGAGAGTCGGACTCGTAACCTCGTGCCGGCAGGGATTGTAGGTGGGGGAGTGAATGTACAGCGCTCTCTCCCACCTTCAATACCACGACTGAGGTGCCCTTGAGCAAGGCACCGAACCCCCAACTGCTCCCCGGGCGCCGCAGCAGTGTGTTCACCGAACCCCCAACTGCTCCCCGGGCGCCGCAGCAGTGTGTTCACCGAACCCCCAACTGCTACCTGGGCGCCGCAGCATAAATGGCTGCCCACCGCTCCGGGTGGGTGTTCACGGTGTGTGTGTGTGCACTTTGGATGGGATAAATGCAGAGCACTAATTCCGAGTATGGGTCACCATACTTGGCCACATGTCACATGTCACGTCACTATTTCCTGGCAATAGAGTTCTGGTGAGAAATCTGACTCAAAAAGGGGGCCCAGGAAAAGTTAGAAATTTCTGGGAGGATGAAGTCCACATTGTCACTGAGGATACTCCAATCTATGAAGTGAAACCAGAGAAAAGGCAGATGAAGAGTGTAGCATCGCAATCATCTTCTACCCTGTGATCACTTACCTCAAAATACTACACTAAAGCACAAACACCAACAGAAAAGCACAGCTGCTGAGAGGAACATGAGCCACAGAATGACAGTGAAAGTGATGAAGAGTACTATGTACAAGTTGATCCCCACCGGTTCAGAATACAGCCGAATAGTCATAATCAGATGGAAACCGAGGGGTTGTGACGTCATTAGCAGGCGACACTATGGACACGCTCCGTGTCACGAGTTAAAACTGCTTATTTCTCTGGATTTAAACATTTGGGATAATGCAAGTGCACAAGTCAGCAAAATATATAACACCGTTCTAGTGGTTTTGGGGTATTTTAATAAAAAAATTGTACATATTGTGCCTTTAACTGTTGCCAACTAAGGGACTGTAATACTCACACGGAATGAACTGTTGTTGGGCCGAAAAGAAAAAAGAGCATGCACTGTTTAAAGGCCTAGACAAATGAAATGAACTGAACAGTGTGAAGTATTTGTTGCACTTGAACTTGACTGTTTGCTGCGTGGACTTGATTCTTAATGAACATTCCTTAGTGCCTTGATTCTGGGACTGATGCTTGGGGCACTAGCTCATTGATCTTGAATTCAGAAGAGCTGATAATCAGCCAACAAGGACTGTCTGTGAAACAGAAACATGATGTGCGATTATTGAATGAAAAAAAAAATGTGTGAAAATTGAGAAGATGTATTGAAAAGCGATCACATGTGACCTGGTACCTTTACACGTGCACTGTAAAATCTAATTAGTTGGGCTTACTTAAAAAAAGCATGCAAACCGATTGCCTTGAAAAAACTAAGTAAAGTGAAATAGCAATAGTATGTTGTACTGACAGATGCTTAGTTAGTATAGCTTACTTACACGAGAGTTAGTAACTAAAAAAGAACAAGTGCGTGTTTATTAGCAGCCGTCAGAATGCGCGCTGGGAGCGGCTCGGGTCGGGCGGGATTAGTGATTCTGGACGGGGTTTGTGTGGGTGTGGTGTCCGAGTCCTCTCCGGGCACATCACGCGGGTGTTAGCATGAGCTCTGCTAACCGCTAGCATGCTCCAGACGCGCTTCTGCGGCGTGCTTGTGTTCAGACGCCCCAAGAGAGTGTGTGTGAATGAGAGAGTGTGTGAATGAGAGTGTGTGTGAGAGTGTGTGTGAATGAGAGAGTGTGTGTGAGAGAGTGTGAGTGTGTGTGAGAGTGTGTGTGTGTGTGTGAATGAGAGAGTGTGTGTGAGAGTGTGTGAGTGTGTGTGTGTGTGAATGAGAGAGTGTGTGTGAGAGTGTGTGTGAATGAGAGAGTGTGTGTGTGTGTGAATGAGAGAGTGTGTGTGTGTGTGAATGAGAGAGTGTGTGTGTGTGAGTTCGCAGTGAGCTCAAGTGCATGCATCACTTCAGCCTGTGTTGGAGACTGTTGATTGGCTTTCTGATGCACTCAGGTTTGGCTCAATGACACTAATTGTGGTATGTTTTTAATAGTCTTGCAATACACCGGTGTTCACCAGAGGCCTCGTCATTTGAAGCTCAATCTAAGTGAAGCACAATGTATACACGACACAGATTTTTCAATAAGGGCTGGAAACACTGCCTGACATTATCAGGTTAAATGATCTCTGTAGGTTGGGTGGGTCACTGTAGACTTGCATACAGAATTGAGTTGATGTTTAATCACAGGGCATGTGTGTGTGTGTGTGTGTGTGTGTGTGTGTGTGTGTAATTACTGATCATTCTGGTTTCTCCTGTACAGACGATGAGAAGACAGCGGACGGAGGTGGTGGTGGAGCTCAGAAAAGTCAGACGTGTTCACGCTTGCTGAGAGTGAGCCATGGGAACGCTTGCTAATACCTGCTGTGTTTCCCGCAGAATAAGAGAGACGAGCACCTGCTGAAGCGCAGGAACGTGCCGCATGAGGATGCCTGTGACGAGTCTGACGCCGTGATTGAGTTGGTGTGTTAAGAGTCTAATCTTTTGTTTTTGTCCCCCCCTCTGTTCTGTAGCCCGTCTCTGCAGTTTGAGGCGGCCTGGGCTTTGACCAACATCGCGTCGGGCACATCTGAGCAGACTCAGGCCGTGGTGCAGTCCAGTACGTGCACCTGATGCTCTCTGCACTCGCGCTCGTTCAGAATCCTAGTTCGTGCATTGTAGGACACAAGTGTTTTAGCATCTGTTGTGCTGGCTAGAAGTTTTCAGTGCTGCCTTCACTGTTTGAGTTCCTGCCCGCGTCTAATAGCAGAAACTGACAGGGGATCATAAGTCATGGTTGACTAGTCATCTAAAAAAAACAAAGTCAAAGCAGGCGATTAGGGTTCAGTTTGATTCATTTAAAGCAGCAACTTCTGAGTTTTTTTTATTTATTTATTTTTTAAGCTGCTTGTAATGTGCACTTATCTACTTTGACATTCACATAATTTCCAGCATTTTTGTGGATGGAAAATTACTGCATTTTCACCAGATTAGTAACGAGAATGTTTAGTATTATTATTTATATATATATTTTTTGTATGATTTAAGTGCACTCAAACCTTTTTTTCTGTACACAAACCACATACAAATTGCATGTCACATTTGCAGTACAATGTTTTTGGCCAAATTGTGCTACTGTTATTGTTATTGCAGATTTAGCTTGTCTGGGTTCCGAATAACAATCTGAAAATGGTAACTACAGTTGACCAAAAAGAGAAATATGTAAAATGTTAACACACAAAAAGTTAGTGGTATGTGTTAGTTAACTATCAGCCAGAGTGTAAGTGTGCAGTGTGTTCACCTGCGTGTCTTATTGTTTATCTGTGTGATTGTGTAGATGCGGTTCCTCTGTTCCTGCGTCTGCTGCATTCTCCGCATCAGAACGTGTGCGAGCAGGCGGTCTGGGCTTTAGGGAACATCATCGGTAAGTGATTAACTCTGTGAGTGTTACTCGATGTACTGGAGCATTATCATGAGCTGATTATTAAAGATCCAGCATGTAGGGTCCTATGAAATCCGTTCTATTTTTCCCAAATTCCAAATTTTTTTTTTCCGGTTAAATTTTTCTGGATTTTTTTTTTCTTTTTTTTTCTAGACTCTGCTTTAATGATTAAATAAAAAAATATAAATCAAAAAGCATGTCTAATGAATTGAAAACACAATTGAACCGCAATTTTAAGAAAAAGTTTAACAAAAATCAATTTTAAAGCCCTATGAAATACGTTTTATTTTTTCCTCAATCAGTTTTATGCATTTTATTTTTTTTTACCAAATTCTGTTTTCCATTATTGTCTAGATTCCATTTGAATGGTTTCATTAAATTTGAAAAATCAAAAGCATCTCTAAATAGATTTTATAAGAGAAAAAAAAATATATATTTTATTTCTTTTTTCAGAAATACTTTGTGTAAATTTTTTTCTGGTAAATATTCCTTAAAAGATAATGTTTTAATATTTGTATTACAAGTAGTATTATCATTACATTAAGGTATCTATTTCTGTCACCGTTTCATCAAGTTAAACCAAACGTTTATTTTGACGGGTTGCTGTTAAGACATTTAAGTTTAAGTAAAATACTCATGAAGTGACTCTCGGAGCAGTTCTAGAGATTGTTTGTTCATGTGCTCATATATTATTGAGGCGGCACGAAACGAAGCCACACGTCTGCGCCCTTCATTCACAGAGACACGCAGAATTCATATTTAAATAGTATTTAGTCCAAATTGCGTTTTGATGTAAGTGTACTGAGCTACTTTTGATGTATTCATCCAAAATTTGGCAAATTCCGTGACCTTCTGCATTATACGCTAAATTCCATCTTTATGACTGGAATCCTGTGCGTGTTCTCCACACCACAGAAATCACAGCCCTAAGCATGTAGCATTTTGAGTTTCTGATGGTAGGTCATTGTCACACCATTCATCTCAGCGGTTGTGCTTCTCATCCTGATTGTCATGTGGTTCGGCTCATGTTCACACTCATGGGGAAGCGGTTTGTCTGATGTCGAACACCGTGTGAAGCGGCGCTCTGTAGCAGCTGAAGGGGTTGATGGGTGCTCATGTTTCGCTGGTGGTGATGGGTGTCATGATTAGGAGTGCTGTGTCAGATGAATGGTCGCTGTGCTGTTACAGGTGACGGTCCTCAGTGCAGAGATTACGTCATCAGTCTGGGAGTGGTTAAGCCGCTCCTGTCCTTCATCAGCCCCTCCATACCCATCAGCTTCCTCCGCAACGTCACTTGGGTCATGGTCAACCTGTGCCGCCACAAGGACCCGCCCCCGCCCATGGAGACCATCCAGGAGGTATGAGAGTGACGCATCTGTGATCATAGTGAGCTTGTACCTGAGCGTCAGACAGGCAGGGTTCATACGGGTGCGCATATGTTTAAAACGTAGACTAAATCCTGGAGTAGCTTCCTGTAATGTCCGCTTTTACATCATTGGAGAGTGCGCTTTCAAGCCATGTAAAAGGTTAGCCGTAGAGTTTTATTAGGGCAATTACGTTTTTTTTTAAATTATGGGGTAATTTTCATTATCCTTTTGAGCACTCACCCTCAAGCCATCCTAGGTGTGCATGACTTTCTTCTTTCAGATAAATCCAATCGGAGTTATATTAAAAAAATGTTCTGGCTTATCCAAGCTTTATAATGGCAGTGAATGGGTGATATTTCTCAATAGTCCAAAAGTCGTCAAATAAAGCACATCCAACCGTAATAAAAAGTGTCCCACACGGCTCTGGGGGGGTGAATAAAGGCCTTCTGTAGCAAGGCAATGCGTTTGTGTAAGAAAAAAAGTCTTTAAATATTTAAAATGTTATAACCAGTAATCTCTAGCTTCCGCTAACTGTTGTACGCGCGTACACAATGGAACGCTGTTCCGGCGGATGACGTGGGATGTAGGCGTAGCGTAAGGTCCGGTGAGAATATGCTAGTCTTGTGAGAAAGCAGCAATTACTAATGCAAAATGTTATGAGTAGTGTTTTAAATATAATTTAGAAATATGAAATGCTTTTAAATGATACTAAAGCCTCCTGTAGGTGGTGGCAAGTGACTGCTTGCTTTTATGAATGGGTCATTGCATCATTCACTCAACGGAGTCATTCAAAAATGCCAATTCATACATGAGTGAACACGTGTATTGATCAGAGACGCGCATCGGTATTGCTGTGGTTGTTTTTGTTAGAAACCGAACAGACATTGACTATTGTTTGAAATTTAATTATCTTCCAGTTTATGTAAGTTGTACAATATCATAATCAAATTTGCAGTTGCATTTGAGGCGTTTATATTTGTTTTGGTGATATTTTGCTGTTAATTTCCATCCCTGATCTACATTGACCAGTGACACTTTTTTTATATATATATATATATATATGTGTGTATATATGTTGAACACATTGCCGTAATGTAAGAGTATTACTCAGTCTGTGAACAAAAATTAGTTCAATATCGATCAAAACTCAAGAGTTGAGCATCTCTCCCTGGGCGTTGTATTCATGCACTCAATGGATGTGTTTGCAGTAACTTATAGTACTGAGCGCTGCAAAGCACACAAAAAGCTGTGCAGTCAGTGTAGTGTTTAGCTTAGTGTAGTCTACTCTTCAGCACAATGGGAACCGCAAAACTTCAACGTAGCAGAAATTCTTATAAATGTCAAACATAACTGGATTGAACACTAGCAGGTCTTTCCCTTCACTAAAAACACAATGTTTATTCTCCTTATCCAGTCCTGTGCAAAGCATGCAAAGGGAACTAGAAATCTACTACTTAATTCCTGGTTCAAGAATTACTATAACTTTTTTATTTTTATTTTTTTTCTGATCTTGTGTCTGTCTTCATACAGATTCTTCCTGCGCTGTGCGTGCTCATCCACCACACTGATGTCAACGTAAGTGCTGCTCTCGCTCCTCGTGTGTATATGCACCGCTCGGGTGGCAGATGGGTTTAACTGTGTTCTGTGCAGATCCTGGTGGACACGGTCTGGGCACTGTCTTATCTCACCGACGCTGGCAATGAGCAGATCCAGATGGTCATTGATTCTGGGATTGTACCTTACCTCGTGCCCCTACTGAGCCACCAGGAGGTCAAAGTTCAGGTACAGAAGAGCCTTTGGTATTGATGTCACTTCAGAGACGTGCCCTGCGCTCATTTAAGTGTTTAGCGTGATGAGTGGCCTCTCTAATGTTCTGCTTTATGCCTCTAGACGGCAGCTCTGAGAGCGGTGGGGAATATTGTGACGGGAACTGATGAACAGACTCAGGTGGTGCTCAACTGTGACGCTCTGGGTCACTTCCCAGCCCTCCTCACGCACCCCAAAGAGAAGATCAACAAGGTAACCAGTGCCCATGCTGAATCTCACAACATCCGCCGGTCACGTTTCACCCCCAAATCTTTAAGAAATGACTTTGCTTCAAGTAAATGTAAGTGTATTTTTCGGATCGATGAGGGTTTTTAGTTACTTTTGGTTACAGTCATAAGTGTTTTGAGGGTTAATTTAACAACGCTTAAGCTTGTTTTTAGGGGCCAGTACCATTTTCTTTGTGAAACGTTTGTATTTATTTTGGGGTGAAATGCTGATCTTTGGATGCTCCCAAAAGTAATATCAAGGCATAAATTATGTGCTTTGGTGTTGGATATGATGACAGCTGAGCTGTGGTGCTGGTGTGAGTGACAGCTGAGTAGAAACAGTAACATGGTGTTTAGATTAATGTGTATTTTAAAAAGTGTATTTTAGCTCGGTATAGTGTGTGTGTGTGTGTGTGTGTGTGTGTGGGGCTGATGGGTGGGGGTGTCAGATATCAGTGCTGATACAGGAGTGCATCTGAGGCGGGCCGCTCACACAGAGGCTTCTCTGCGGTCTGGCTGATGATTAGAGCCTCAGTATCATCCTCACCCTCAGCCGCCGGCGCCACAATCTCAGCAGGGCCCGTGATCCGTCACAAAAGCCCTGTGATCTGATCCGACCGCCCGTGTCTCTCTCACAACGCCATCAGCTCTGATGCTGAAGTAATGAGTCTGAATGCTTTTGCAGGAGGCTGTGTGGTTCCTGTCCAACATCACAGCAGGAAACCAGCAGCAGGTTCAGGCCGTCATTGATGCCAATCTAGTGCCCATGATCGTTCTGCTGCTGGATAAGGTGGGTGACCTGAAAACAGTGGCATGTAGAGCTCTTAGAGTGCTAGTAATGGCGTATACAGTGTTAATGTAGCAGTAACAGTTTAGTTTTTGCTGTGCTATTAACATGGGTAGAGAATGGTGAATGTTAACTGGTATTGATTTAAATGTTGATGACACTAGTGCTCAAAATTACATGATGTGTCTCTCAGGGAGATTTTGGCACTCAGAAGGAGGCGGCGTGGGCCATCAGCAACCTAACCATCAGCGGCAGAA
This sequence comes from Sinocyclocheilus grahami, assembly GCF_001515645.1. NCBI lineage: Eukaryota > Metazoa > Chordata > Actinopteri > Cypriniformes > Cyprinidae > Sinocyclocheilus > Sinocyclocheilus grahami. The sequence goes on from NW_015506359.1 coordinate 133,891, forward strand.
AGGAACAGGTGTGTTATACATTCATACACGTATTATTGTGAGCGTAAAAGAGGGCCATGTTCAGATGTTGTGGTCTCGTCCTGTAGGTGGCGTACCTGATCCAGCAGCAGGTGATTCCTCCCTTCTGTAACTTGCTGATTGTCAAAGATGCTCAGGTGGTGCAGGTGGTTCTGGACGGACTCAGTAATATCCTCAAGATGGCTGATGACGAAGCAGAGACTATTTCCAACCTGATCGAGGAGTGTGGAGGTGAGCAGAGGATGAGACGGGTGTAGCTGCTGGCGGCGACGAGAAACGCTGCTTTAGTAGACTTATGCATGATGAGCTGTAGTCTAACTTAACTTGAAAACTGCATGCAACACTTGAGTTTTTTTTTATTTATTTTTTTCTCATTGTGGCAAGTGTTTTTGAGGATGGCAATCATTTGTTTGCTCAGGTTTGGAGAAAATCGAGCAACTGCAGAACCATGAAAATGAGGACATCTACAAACTGGCTTATGAAATAATCGATCAGTTCTTCTCATCTGATGATGTAAGTTTCTGGATGCGTTTCCTTTTTGACATGCATGCTGTAACGGAGCAGTAGTTAGAGGAAAATGTATATCTTTTACTTAGCTGTTAATGTAAACTTTTTTTTAATTTTGTTACCTCTTCAGTGATTCTTCAAGTGATCTTTTCATGAGTAGTTAGATCGGTTCTTGCAGGCAAATGCAGGTCTTGATGGCGTCGTTCTTTACATCCGTTGGCACATTTCTTTCTTTTAGATTGACGAGGACTCCAACCTGGTTCCCGAAGCGATCCAAGGAGGAACGTACAGCTTCAATTCTTCTACCAACGTGCCAGCAGAAGGGTTCCAGTTCTAGACGCGACGGGAAACCTGGAGTTTTGTTTGTGATGCAGCACTCTGTTCAACATTAAAAATAATTAGAGAGAAAGCGAGCGAGAGAGAGAGCGCGAGAGAGTGTGAGAATTATTAAATCCGTTGTGCTTGGCTGATGGGATCCAGCTGCATCTGATCCGAGAGAAATTGAGTGGAGCTCCTTCTGAAGGAAGCGTCCAGACGGCTTTGAGTGGATGCGAGTGAGAGTGAGTGGCTGACTACTACGTTTCAAAACATGATCATCTAAACCGAACGCGTGTCTTTTCAACAAAACAAACCGAACCAATGGGAATAACGAAGACGTCTCGCGTGAATAATCTGAGGTAAGAACGCAAAAGGAGAACCTCACCGCCAACAACAAAGAGACACGAACACACTTCTGAGGTGGCCTGAGGCGCACGTGTGTGTGTGTGTGTGTGTGTGTGTGTGTGTGTGTGTGTGAGTGAGTGGCCCCTGAGCTGAGGGGCCGCGTTCATCTGATGTGCTGGAGAATGGACCCAGCAGACCAGAGCCCTCTCTCTGCACTCTAGCGGCACCTCATTGTGCTGCGTGTGCGCAAGTGAATGGACGTGAAGGTGTGTGTGCTTGTCTGACTGACTGACTGGTGAAATGCAGGACTGAATGTAACGAACGCGGCGAGTCGACATCGTGTGGAAGGTGACCGATCTGGGAATTCAATGGGAAATTGTGGAATAGCCTGGAAGAGGAGGCTAAATGAATAATAATAAAAAAAAATAAAAAAATCACCTTCAATGGAACGACTGGACATCAGTGATCTAAAGAAGACAAATGTCATGACTTTAATTTTCCCTTTTAGATATTACTTAGTGTTGATGACACTGGACTGAGCTTTGGGTGTTGCGTCGAGGAGATCGTTTGGGGACGTGCATTCTGTCCCAGTGTGCTTTGTTTTTCCCTCCTTTTTTCTTTTGGTCCCCACCCCCCTGTTTCAGCTTTTATTTTTCAGTGCTGGTGTAAATACATGTAATACACATTGTGCACTGTTGTACCTTTGCAGAAATATGGGCTGTTGTACATTTAGACCTATACCGCTTTCTGCTTTCATGATGAGTTTCCCCCTTTTCTGTTCTTGGGAATAAATCCAGCTCCATCTGGGGCCCGATGGCTTTGAGCCGTCACGTGATCATGTGAGGAGGTGTTTTATGTGTGAGAGGTTTCAGACATATCCTTTGCATGTGCTAAACTGCGGCATAGTTCATTTTAGTGGGTTTTAGTTTTGAAAGTGTAAGCTGTTTTTTTTCTTTTCTTTATTTTTACAAGTACCTACTGTAATGTTTGTGACTTGTTTTTTTCTGTCCATTTATGCCCGTCACCGTTAATGACCGACAAGCAATTCTCCACCGTTTTGCTCACTGCAGCATTGGAGGAGTGTAAACAATAGCAAGATGGACAAAACCCAGAACTCCTACTTGTAGTGCAAATACAGAGTCCATCTTTATTTGTAGATATTCGTGTTCCATGTTGAGCGTGTTTCTGGTGGACTGTGCTGTGCCTTTCATCTTAAAGCACGTACAGGTGACGGTATAAAAGCGCTGTTTTCTACTATAGGTTTACCATCCTTTTGTTTCTTAATTTTAGTTGACTGTAGAGCTGTCTCTGTTTTGCATAACCTCTTGATGGCTACATTATGTTTTATTTACAGCCCACCCTCCCCAACAGCATTCCTTGTTTGCAAATATGTAGTTTCAAAAGAAGAAAAACTAGATGGTATACCTATCCTGTTGGACATAGACTACAGGCTCTGTACCTATTCAAATAAATATTCAAATGTGTCACACTGCTGCCTCTCTGTTGGTGATCCGATCTGAAAGATTAAGAAGCGCCTGATGGTGGGTTTTAAAATAATTGCTGAAACAAGGAATTTTTTTTCCTTCTCAATTTTAATGCATTTTCTTTATGGAGGGCCAAATCTATGAAATGGAATTATATATTAATTATAAAAGCATTTGCTTTTATTTTCATTTTTTCTGGTCATGAAATCATTCATAATGACTGAACAGTTGTGCACGGAAGAAATGAGCAGTAGTGTGTAGACGAGCACGTCTCATAGACAGAACTTGGAAAACTAAGCAGTAGTTAAGTTTTATATTCATGTTTTGATCTGAAAGATTTTTAAGAAGCGCCTGATGGTGGGTTTTAAAATAATTGCTGAAACAAGGAATTTTTTTTTCCTTCTCAATTTTAATGCATTTTCTTTATGGAGGGCCAAATCTATGAAATGGAATTGTATATTAATTATTATAAAAGCATTTGCTTTTATTTTCATTTTTTCTGGTCATGAAATCATTCATAATGACTGAACAGTTGTGCACGGAAGAAATGAGCAGTAGTGTGTAGACGAGCACGTCTCATAGACAGAACTTGGAAAACTAAGCAGTAGTTAAGTTTTATATTCATGTTTGAGTCTCGTCTTTTCAAAGATTTGATGCCACAAACTCCACACCTGGATCTTTTCCATCGCTGATATCTGAAACTGAACCGCACTCACAGGATGCCAGAAATATAGGTGCGTTTATGTAGTACTATTGAATTGGTTTACAATCACAACACGCTGGGCTAGCTAACCAATCAGAGCCCATCGCCTATTTCTGAGGGCGGGGCTTCATAAAAGCAGGAAATGATCAGAGAAGGGACAGAGCGGTGTGGAATAAAGCTAAATAATGTGACGTTTTTTTTTTTTTCTAAACGAAGCATTAACACATGTTAGACTGCACCCCATAGACACAATCAAGCTTAGAAAAAAACTGTGAACCACCCTTTTAAGTCATTTGTGTTCTACGCTGAATTCAAGCACTTCAAACTGGATCTCACAGCGCCGTTTAGTGTCGTGTGACTGAGTCTCATCAGCGCATAAATGCATCTGCTCTAGTGAGCTCGCGCTGCGCTGCCATTTGAACTTTTACCTGAGGGGATAATGGTGTAAGGCGCCTGGCTGGACAAAAGTGAAGTGAATGCAGAGAGCGAGACCAAAACTGTGCGTGAAAGAGGTATAGTGTGCGAGAGAGACCGAGTGCATCCGAAAGAGAACGACTGTGCGTACGAGAGACCAAAACTGTGTCCGAAAGATAGCGACAGTGTGCGAGAGACCAAAACTGTGTACTAAAGATAGTGACAGTGTGCGAGAGACCAAAACTGTGCGCTAAAGATAGCGACAGTGTGCGAGAGACCAAAACTGTGCACTAAAGATAGTGACAGTGTGCGAGAGACCAAAACTGCGCGAAATATAGCGACAGTGTGCGAGAAACCAAAACTGTGCACTAAAGATAGTGACAGTGTGCGAAAGATAGCGACAGTGTGCGAGAGACCAAAACTGTGCGCGAAAGATGGTGACAGTGCGAGAGACCAAAACTGTGCGCGAAAGATAGTGACAGTGCGAGAGACCAAAACTGTGCGCGAAAGATGGTGACGGTGTGCGAGAGAGACCGAAATGCGTGCAAAAGAGAGCGACCAAGTGCGTGCGAATGAGCAACAGTGCGTGAGAGAGACCAAGTGCATGCGAATGAGCGACACTGTGCAAGAGAAATCAAAACTGTGAGTGAAAGAACGAGTGTGAGAGAGAGACAGAGTGCGCGCAAAAGAGAGACCGAGTGTGTCTGACAGAGTGACAGTGCGCGAGAGACCGTGTGTCCAAGAGCAATAGTGCGCGAAAGAGAGCGACAGTGTGCGAGAGCGAGACCAAAACTTTGCGCGAAAGAGAGCGACAGTGTGCGAGAGAGAGACCTAAACTTTGCGCGAAAGAGAGCGACAGTGCACGAGAGAGAGACCTAAACTTTGCGCGAAAGAGAGCGACAGTGCACGAGAGAGAGACCTAAACTTTGCGCGAAAGAGAGCGACAGTGCACGAGAGAGAGACCTAAACTTTGCGCGAAAGAGAGCGACAGTGCGCGAGAGACAGTGTGTCCAAGAGCAATAGTGCGCAAAAGAGAGCGACAGTGTGCGAGAGAGAGACCGAAACTTTGCGCGAAAGAGAGCGACAGTGTGCGAGAGAGAGACCGAAACTTTGCGCGAAAGAGAGCGACAGTGTGCGAGAGAGAGACCGAAATTTTGCGCGAAAGAGAGCGAGTGTGCGAGAGAGAGACCGAAACTTTGCGTGAAAGAGAGTGACAGTGCGCGAGAGAGACCGAAACTTTGTGCGAGAGAGCGCGAGTGTGAGTTGTTCTGTGAGAACTTGTTCTGTGGTGTAGAATGCAACACTATATTATCCTGCAATTTCCAAGATGTTTAAGGAACATTTTATATTAAATTATATGATTTTGTTGCACTGCATTAGATGTTAGTGTAACAATGTACAGAGATATTGCACAGATCTAAACGCTTGTGTGACAGTTTATGAAGAAAGTATGCTTTCAAGAAATTTTAACAGCATGGACCATTGTCATAGGTTATTGGAGGAACATTCTCGTATTCTGTCTAGGATGTTGGACCATCTGAGACACTCTCAGGTAATTATTAGTTGTAGACATGACTAATCAACTGTATGAAAAAAATGATAGTATCAGTTTAACATTCTCTTTTCATAGGATAATCAAATTACGTCCAAGCTATCAGAGTTGCATGACAGCCTCTCAGAAATGTTATTGCAACAAAATAATCCTCCACCCCAACTCTCACCAGCAATTCAAATATCTATGTCTAGGAATGGAGGGCGACCAAGGTAACATCTGGTAAGGTGTTTGATAGGGTTATTAATTAGTGTGCAATAGATTTTATGAGTAGTGTTAGATAAAACAGAATTACAATGTAATGAAGATTAATTCTAAAGTGCATCTGACATAATTCCACACAAGTACATTCAATACTAAAAGTCTGCATTTCCTTTCCTTACACAGGTATGATGTGACCAGAGAGCAGCTGACCAGCTAAGAGGAACAAGAATGTCATGGACCGCTATCTCTACCTGTTTGAGCGTGAGCGGTCAAACCATTTGTAACAGGGTGATGAATGAGTTCGGGACTACACTTCCCATAAGTCCGTGGGGTAGCCTAATTAGTCTGCACGTGCTATAAATAGACGCACAGTAGTATAGCATTCTCTCATCTCATTCATCCATTGATGTTACAAGCAAGCGTGCGCTAAGATCAGGTCATTTGTGCTCAACTGTGTTTTAATAGTGATTTATTTTGATGATGTTCATTTAATTAAATGTGGGTAGGAAGTATCTTCATGTATGGGTTTTTATTATGAGGAAGGTAGTGAACTATGTGGGGTAAAAAAAGCGGTTTTATTTTGTTGTGTTTCAGAACCCAGCTTGTATTGATTGGCCTGGCAGCACAGTCTTCAGAATTAATGAATGATGTGTGAGCGAATTATGTTCAGAGGTCTCTTAAAGGAGAACCATCCGGTTGGTTTTTAATTCCTCTTTCTTAGATCCAGTTATTTTAAAGGACTAGCACGATTATAGTTATTATATTTTTATTGTGGTGAATTGCCCAGTGCTCTTTTTGTATACAGTGTGAATTAATATTATTGTGATTTTTGTTTTCTCTTTTTTAATTATTTTTTAGTTGTCCTCCTTCCTGATTTAATGGCGGCTGCAGGGTCTCCTCCATGGGTGTGACTGGCACTGGTGAGGTGGCGGGGATACGTCTGTGGTTTCTGGTGATCCGTATCTTCTTTCGAGTGCTGTGACTGCTGTGCTGCATTGGGGTTTGAGTTTCAATTAGTGGTTGTATATTTTCACTCTGATAGTTGTGCCCTGTTGGAGCCCTGTGGTGTGTCAAATGTTTTATTCCTTTTCCTTGTTTTCCTTGAATGAGGTCAGTCTTAGTGTTTTGGATATTATTTTGTGTGAAAGTTGGTATCTGTGAACTGTAATAAAACTGGTTGTACAAGCGATTAAAGCTTACACTACAGTTTGTGGCCAGTTATTAGCCCTCCCTGATTTGGTGGGTTACACATTCAAAGACGATGCCTTCAGTTTGGAAATGAGCCTAATTTCAGCACAATTTCAGATCTTGAAATGGAGTCGTGTGGAGATGCAGCCAATGCGGCCTACCGAGTTTGTAAACATTTGGCGAGTTAAGCACATGTTCGTATGCAGTGGCCTCTTGCATGTGCTTCAGGGAAGCTTTGTGGGTATCACCGCTTTGGATTACCAGTATTTTTTTTTTCTTTGACTGCCATCGACACCATTGTTCCCCTCGAACTTTGTCACATTGACGGACATCAGTGTTCATCAATATCTTCATCTTCATCAACATTCAGCTAAGTTTGTTCCTTCTACAACATTCTTCTTGGTCTAAAGACAGAAAACCCATACTTACTGGCAGTCATTCATTCCCTCATCTGTGGTTGTTTACTGATGTAAACTGCATCCATATAAAATGTATTCATTCTTTATGCATTTTGAGCCTTAGCAGTTCTGATGATGATTCTGAGCCTACATTTACCAAAGAAAGTTTTAATCGTACTTTTTGGATCCCCCTATAGATGTATAACTCGAGCCTAAATTGGGTAGTGGTTATATAATTTTAACCCTTACAATCACACAGGTGTGAGTAGAATGCTCAGTGCGTCACATGATCAGCTGCTAAATACAAATCTGCTTTCGTGCTTTGGCTGGCGACAATGAACAAAACCGTTATAGTTTGTAAAATATACATTGATGTATATGGAAGTGGCAATAATAATCCTTTCATATATATTTTGACGACATGCTTTATTCATATCAAATACGCCTTGTGTAGGTAACGACCAAGTTTTCTTTATTCTTCTCCCAATTCACCAGCCACTTACTTTCATGTCTTTCTGGAGGAGTACATGTCCAACAGCTCTGATTCATTTAGTCATTTACATTTAGTAATTTTGCAGATGCTTTTATCCAAAGCGACTTACAATTGGGGAAGTGATTCTTCTTAAAGAGGCAAACAGACACAGGAAGTGCTTGAAATACCAAGTTTTAGGCATTGTTCAAATAAGTACAAGCTAGAAAAGGGAAGGAATAAATAAAGAGAGACATTTTTTTTAAGTCAAGTAGCGTTTAAAGAGATGAGTTTTCAGCTGTCGCTTGAAAATTGTCAGGGATTCAGCATTCTGGATAGGGGTGGGAAGATCATTCCACCAGCCGGGAACGGTGAACGAGAATGTTCTGGAAAGTGATTTTGAGCCTCTCTGTGATGGTACCACGAGGCAGAGATAGGATTCAAACCAGCGAAGTGGAATCCCTGTGATGCCCAGTGATGAGGGCAGACAGGAGGATCGAATGATTGACAGTGACAAAAGCAGCAGAAAGATCCAGCAGAATAAGAACTGATGATTTGGAATCAGCTTTTGCCATTCGCAGGGCTTCCGTGACTGACAGTAGCGCAGTCTCAGTTGAATGGCCACTCCTGAAACCTGACTGGTTAGCGTCCAGTTTGTTGTTCTGTGAAAAGAAACAATGATACCTGGTTGAAACTCGTTCGAGAGTTTTCGCTATGAACGGAAGGAGAGAGACAGGTCTGTAGCTATCTGTAAGTGAAGTGTTTAATGTAGGTTTTTTGAGCAGTGGGGTTATCCGAGCCTGCTTGAATGCAGTGGGGAAAGTGCCTGTGAGGAGAGATGTATTGATGTGTGTGAGTGCTGGTAAAAGTGTAGGAGAGATTGCTTGGAGAAGGTGTGAGGGGATTGGGTCTAGATGGCATGTTGTAGGATGGCTGGAGAGAAGTTTTGATACTTCTGCCTCAGTGAGGGGACAGAAGGAGAAGATGGGAGTTTTTGCAGTGGGTGTGGTTGGTTTGAAGTCCTGTGCGTGTGGGGCTGAGAATTGGCTACTGATTGTTCTAGTTTTGTCTGTGAAGAATGTGGCAAAATCCTCAGCTATTATAGAAGTGGTGGAGGGGGACAGAGGAGAGAATGGAAAGTTTTGAAGAGATTACGTGTGTCTGGAGCGCTGTTGATTTTGTTGTGGAAGTATGAAGATTTGGCAGTATGGACTTCAGCAGAGAAAGATGAACGCAAAGACTGATACATACTCCGGTCTGACGGATCTTTTGATTTGTGCCATTTTCTCTCTGCTGCCCTGAGTTTGGTTCGATGCTCACAAAGAACATCGGATAACCAGCCATGTTTAAAAATAAAAAAATAAAAATAAAAACCCCAGTGAAACAGAGCTATAATGGCTGCAGTATGTCACTTGAAAAGCATGATGCGCAGCATGGAAACAATAAGGCGATATGTTCCACAATAATGGTTGACTTTAAAATGCTGGGCCCAGCTAGAATATTTTAAACCACAGAACTTTGTAGTTACACTGTGGTATTTTGTACTTAAAGCGCATAACCTCAACTAGGGCTGGACAATAATTCGATATCAATATATATCGCGATATAATTTTTTTCAATAACGGTGATATGATTTTTAAACCCATTTCCGATATTTCGATATACATTAGCATTTGTCACTGAATGACGTTCAAGGCGCAGCCGTCAGAAAGAGCAGAACAGAATTAGGTACTTGCGTGATGACGTACATCACAGACACACAGCCAGCGCTCAGCAGTAGTTGGTTAAGCTCCGGCGCAGCAAGTTTTAGCTACAAGATGAGTACCCCCGACTGCAATACAGATGTGACTGAACGGGAACACGTCAAATCTGTTTCACCATTTGAAGCAGTTCCACCCGACAGAACATTCTGAGAGTCAGAAGATGAGGCACCATAAAAGTTTAAGCCAACCTATCCCCGAGCCATCACCACCCCCCCCCTCCCCAACACCAGCTATGTCAAAAGAGAAGTCCGTGCAGCAAACACAGATGGCTGCATTCATGCCTTATGACAAACAGTCTAAACATCATGAAGACATTACTAAGGCTGTTACAAACTTCTTGGCTAAGGACATGATGCCGTTTAGTACGGTGGAAAACGTGGGCTTCAGGAAAATTATGTCAGTCATTGACCCCAGATACGAGCTCCCTGGTCGAAAATATTTTTCACGCACAGCTATACCTGCACTTTATGGTGAAGTCAGGGACAGGGTGGAGGAGCAACTGAAGTCAGTGTCGTATTTTGCGACCACAGCTGACCTCTGGTCTAGTCGAACCTCGGAACCATATTTGAGCCTGACAGACCACTTTATTGACAAAGATTGGAATCTTGTCAGCTTATGCCTCCAGACGGTCTACTTTCCGGAGGATATCACGGGCGAAGCAATTGCAGCCGGACTTGTAGATGCGCTCGCCTCCTGGGGACTCAGCGAGGACCGCCAGGTCTGCATCACCACAGATAGCGGGACCAATATCATCAAAGCCGCTGAGTTGAACGGATGGACAAGACTACAATGCTTCGGGCACCGACTGAACTCTGCCATTGGTAAGTTATCCACAGTTAATGTAAATGCTCGCCACAGTATCAACACTGACCGCCACAAATAGATTTTCAAAAAGGCTTTGACTTCGTTAAATAAACATGAGAACTGTACGTTTCACAGTCAAAACGCGGCGCGGGGTTTTTTTTTTATATATGAATGTGTCTGAAGGAAACCGACTGTCTTCAGAAAAGTTTCTATGTCATTTTCATATAATCTTTCCTATAATGCCTTATAAAGTAGTTCATGACCACTGCGCCTCCTGCTGGCAGAGGATTAATAATTAGTTGACCTAGTGGCATAGTTTTTATTAGGTGATTTCTTTCCCCCTTTTTAAGTGATTTTATAGGCAATTAATTTGGTCTTTAGTCAAGACATACATATTTGTATGGATTATACATACAGCAGTTCTCTCAATTAAATTCAAAGGTGTTTTACTGGCATGGGGAACAGATGTTTACTTTGCCAAATCAGGTGTGAAAAAAATTATGTAAGCAGGAGAATTGTGAATTTTTCCGTAAGAATAGTATTATTAATAATAATATAAATTGAAGTTAAAATATAAATACAAATGATAACTATATTGCGCAATCTGCAATATTTTCTCTCTCTCTCTCTGTCTACAGAGAAAGTTAACCAAGACAAACGAGTGGACAGAGCAATTGGGGTCTGTAAAAAGGTGGTGGCTGCCTTCTCCTATTCCTGGAAGAAGAAACGGGACCTTGCAACTGCTCAGGAGGAGTATCACTTGCCAAAGCACAAACTCATCAGTGAAACACCAACAAGATGGGGCTCCCGTCAACAAATGGTGAAGCGGGTTTTGGAGCAGAAAAGGGCCATCACAGAGGTCCTCTCAAAGGACAGGAAGACCAAGCCGCTGGTTCCTACCTGGCAAGATGTGGATGTTTTAGAGTCTATAGATGCAGCTCTAAGCCCACTCCTCGAATTCACTGATGCATTGTCCGGTGAGTCCTATGTCAGTGTATCATTCCTAAAACCGGTGATGCATCTCTTCAACACCTCCATCTTGAAGGAGGCAGAGGATGACACCGAGCTCACCAGGACCATAAAGACAACAGTGATGGGATACCTCAATGAAAAGTATGATGACCCAACCATGGATGATCTACTTGATATGGCATGCCTTGTTGACCCAAGATTCAAGCTTCAGTACACTAAGGAGGAGAAGAGAGAATACATCAAAGAGAGAGCTGTGTTGGAGATGCTGAAGGGAGAGAGAGCTGATGTGGTAAGGGAAGAGGAGTCCAGAAAAGAAGCCATGGGAGATGCTTCTGCACCAGCCAAGAAAACAAAGCAGTCTCTGGCTAGCTTTTTTTCAAACAGGCCCACCACTACTACAGTTTTTAAGTGATTTTATAGGCAATTAATTTGGTCTTTAGTCAAGACATACATATTTGAATGGATTATACATACAGCAGTTCTCTCAATTAAATTCAAAGGTGTTTTACTGGCATGGGGAACAGATGTTTACTTTGCCAAATCAGGTGTGAAAAAAATTATGTAAGCAGGAGAATTGTGAATTTTTCCGTAAGAATAGTATTATTAATAATAATATAAATTGAAGTTAAAATATAAATACAAATGATAACTATATTGCGCAATCTGCAATATTTTCTCTCTCTCTCTGTCTACAGAGAAAGTTAACCAAGACAAACGAGTGGACAGAGCAATTGGGGTCTGTAAAAAGGTGGTGGCTGCCTTCTCCTATTCCTGGAAGAAGAACAGGATCTTGCCACTGCTCAGGAGGAGTATCACTTGCCAAAGCACAAACTCATCAGTGAAACACCAACAAGATGGGGCTCCCGTCAACAAATGGTGAAGCGGGTTCTGGAGCAGAAAAGGGCCATCACAGAGGTCCTCTCAAAGGACAAGAAGACCAGGCCGCTGGTTCCTACCTGGCAAGATGTGGATGTTTTAGAGTCTATAGATGCAGCTCTAAGCCCACTCCTCGAATTCACTGATGCATTGTCCGGTGAGTCCTATGTCAGTGTATCATTCCTAAAACTGGTGATGCATCTCTTCAACACCTCCATCTTGAAGGAGGCAGAAGATGACACAGAGCTCACCAGGACCATAAAGACAACAGTGATGGGATACCTCAACGAAAAGTATGATGACCCAACCATGGATGATCTACTTGACATGGCATGCCTTGTTGACCCAAGATTCAAGCTTCAGTACACTAAGGAGGAGAAGAGAGAATACATCAAAGAGAGAGCTGTGTTGGAGATGCTGAAGGGAGAGAGAGCTGATGTGGTAAGGGAAGAGGAGTCCAGAAAAGAAGCCATGGGAGATGCTTCTGCACCAGCCAAGAAAACAAAGCAGTCTCTGGCTAGCTTTTTTTCAAACAGGCCCACCACTACTACAGAAGGCTTGAGTGCACAGCAGGCAGTTGAGAGGGAGCTCAGCAACTACCTTCTTTCTCCAGATGCTGACAATGATTCAAATCCTCTGGACTGGTGGAAAGTCTATCAAAAACTTCCCCAGTGTAAGCCAACTGGCACAACATTACTTGTGCATTCAGGCCACAAGCTCCCCCTCTGAGAGGGTTTTTAGTACAGGTGGCAACATTGTCACATGTAAAAGGGCATCCCTGAAGCCAGATAATGTAGACCAGCTTGTATTTCTTGCCAGAAACCCCTAGAGCCTGTCATAGGGTGTTATCAACACTCAACAATGTTCCTGCCAGAGCAATATGTTTTTGTTGTTGCTCACTCTTTTTTTATTTAATTTTATTTTTATTTGCTCACTTCTTTATCCAGGCTGAAGCAGTTTGTTGGTTGTTTCAATCTATAAGAATAATCAGCCTGTTATAGTTTAAATGAAAATATATTATTGTTAATAAGGTGAGTCTGAGAGTTTTATTTATTTGATAGTTTGTTTATTTCACATTTCTTGCTTGTGAAGGCTAAATACAAATAAAAAGTGAACATTAATTTATTTGTATCGTTTTTATTTCTAAAAATTATATAGTTTTATAGGAGGAGGTATTATATACTTGGCAAATTAAATTTTCAGACGTTTGTAGGTACAGACATCCATTGTGGCTTTTTTTTAATATTCATATCGATATCGGAATTATATCGTATCGACCGAAATTAAGAAATATATCGTGATATAAATTTTGGCCATATCGTCCAGCCCTAACCTCAACCCTTACCATGCTTTTGATGCAGTAACGGTAGTTTTACCCTGTTATGAGTAGTTAAAGCACAGTAACCATAACTATGGTAACTCAACACTGGCTATGTTCAGACTGCCAGTCCAAATCAGATTTTTGTGCATATTTGAAATCCGATCAGATTTAATACATAGCAGATGTACAGCTACATACTTAGAAGATGTGAACAACGCGCACATAAAAAAACCATGAAATTCTATTTTTACAAATCCTGTTTCAAGCTACATTCATATGTGGTTTAAAATCCTGTTCAAATTGCATTTCTGGAAATCCGTTTCAGTCTCACCACTCAGATCTTGATAGATGGAAGGCAACAGAGTTCAGGCAGTTTTTACTGTATACCGGACCTGTCATGATGAAAGATCTACTTAGCACAGAGGTGTACAAAATCTACTTGCTACTTTTTTGGGGGAATCTTCATCCTGTTCAACAAGAGTTTGATTGAATATCACTGTGATTATGCCCATGACGTACTGGTTCTCTTTGTCAACTGTATGGTCCGCAATTCTTGTCCTACAATGCACACTGCCTTATACATCTTGCAGATAATGCAAAAAAAGCATGATGTCCTTGACAACTTCAGTGCTTTCAAGTGCGAGAATCACCTAAACGAACTCAAAAGACTTCTGAGGAAACCAACATGCCCTCGGAGTCAAATAATAAAAAGATTCTCAGAAATGCAAATTTTTTTTTTTTTGACTGTCCCCTACCATCCTCTACACCCCGGCATTCATTTAGTGGATGACCTCTCAACAACAGTCGATTTCTGCAAGTTTGAGGAAATAGAGAGCAAGATGTTTTCTTGTCCCCCATCACGATCCATTTGTTTCAATTCCTCTTTTACATACTGAGTAAGTCTTTATCAGCAATTTTTGTTTCATAGTTCATGCATTTCAATTACATAGTTGCCGCACCCATTTAGTGCAGATGTGTCATTCAGAGAACTTGTGCTCATGTAAATTTATAGAATTGGACATTTGTATCAGTGGTTAAATCGGTTAATCCACCTACTCTGTTTCTTTTCTCTTTTTTGGCTCAAATTTGTCTCACCATAGCAATAAAAAAAAAAAAGCTTGACCTTTTTATTTGAGTTTTGAGAACAAAATGTATTGTTTTGACTGACCCAAACAGAGTTTCATACATACACGTACAGTACATGTATGTCCAAATGAATTTGCCATGCAGAGGACTTCTGGTTTCGGTTCATATGGAGTGAGCTGTCTTGACCGAAACTGTTAAACCTCTAAACAATTTTATGTATAAGAACCTGCAAATTGACAATTAACTCTCATGGCTTTGTTTAATATCAAGTTAAGTAACAACCATAAAACGGCAAAACTATCAGGAAAAAAAAGAGGACAAGGACTATGATTAGTTTTCAACACAATGCAAACAAAATATCCAAATGAAGAAAAACAGATGAAAATATTCAAAGTCTCAAAAGGTCAAACAATCAAATGAAGACTCAAAGTACAGGCACAAGCTGAGGCTGACTTGCAACTGCCTAATTAAAGGCTGAGCTAATAGCAGTTTTAAACAAAACTATAGGCACAGATGAACTGATTACACTAATCAAACTGAGTTGATAAAGTTCTTAAGGTCATTATGGCCAGCCAGGGTAATGTCCCACAATGGGAGTCACTCTGTGTGAATGGGGTTTTACACCATCTACACTGTAATCAATATCTAATCAATACCAAGTCTTAAATCATTACATTATTCAACCGTGAGTTCAGGTCCTCCAGCAGTAATTCAAAATCGCTGTGTTTGCAGTCTGTTGATTGTGTGAATCTGACATCGCTTTCATTCATCCTTGGACTGCCATCTAAATTACTGTCCTACAATAAAACACACACACTGTCAAATCCAGGAGATCCATTTCAGAGAGAAAGAGAAAAAGATATTGCCATATTGATATTACAGCCAGAGATATGAATAAAAAAATTCAAAAAGGGTCTCCATTGCTTAAAGATTAATAAAAGTAAATGATAAACAACTCCCTCTGAGCTGGAAAATATGCAGTGGCTTTAACTGCTCATTTATCTATTCATATTTTTATGTGTTCATGCATTATTACTGATTTAAATAAAATGATAAATTAAAAGCATCCTGATATTAAAATATGCACTGACCCAATTTATTTTCTTAATGTAATTAATGGTCTTATTCTGAACAATTCATATAATTTATTTTGACTTTGTGATATTTAATCAAAATGTCATAACTTGTTTTTCCTTTGATATGATTCACTTGACATCTATGATGTATTTAAGTCTGTGCTTCAGTTTTGGTATGCATCACTCACGTTTCACAATCCAATTTCACTTGGAAGTACAATATGGTAGTAACTTCCTATTGCAACTTCTGTTTCTTGCCGACTTTAAAGTCATACTAAAGTGTGTGAACTGTAAGCGTAACTGTTGTCCTGCAGGTGAAATGAATCACTATCCCCATGCACTTTAGCGTGTTTGAGCACTCATGAATCTACAATGATTTTCAAGCAAGCAAGTTACAATGGTTTTTGGAAACGGCTTATAATTCTATGATTCCAATCTACTGATTTGTCAATCCACCACTTACCAAATTCAAAAGCATAAAAAAGTATCATGCTTTCTGTTGTTAAAATCATGGAAAATCAGTTTAGCAGTTTGCAACAGACTACAAAACCGACATATGGCTTAATCCAAGTTAATGGGCTCACGTACATCCCGT
Source organism: Sinocyclocheilus grahami (assembly GCF_001515645.1). NCBI lineage: Eukaryota > Metazoa > Chordata > Actinopteri > Cypriniformes > Cyprinidae > Sinocyclocheilus > Sinocyclocheilus grahami. The sequence continues at coordinate 149,984 of NW_015506359.1, forward strand.
AACAGGTATTTATATATTTAAATAAGAATATACTCACAATATTGGCCCAGGCTCTCCAGTTTACAACATGGATCATTCTTTAGATCATTAAGCAGCTTCCTTCCAGTATCTCCTCGTTTGTTTCCAGTCAGATTCAGTTGTCTCAGGTGTGAGGGGTTTGATATCAGAGCTGAAGCTAGAGCAGCACAACCTTGATCTGTGACACCACACTCACACAACCTGCAGGCAACAATGACAAGCTCTTCACTCACACAGTTCAAGACACAAATCAACAGGATCAATAAAGAAATAATAGTTTTCTCAAACAAAGCCACCTTCGGTGTTTTGTTGCTCTTTAGTCCAATATAGATGCATGATGTTTCAACAGTTTGTGTTCAGGGAATATGGAAGCATTTAATCATTGCAAAAATATATTCATTTTTATTTATATACTGTGTATGAGTGCACCCCCTCTGAAACTTAACAAATTCAGCAATTACTCTTCATTTAGAAAACACGTTGGGGTTCTTTGGAGATATAATGTTCCAGTAAGTCTGCTTGATCGGTTACCAAAGAAGCATGTTAAAATTATTCAGGAAAATTTGTTTTCCTTATCAAAGTGATAAAATGCTGTATTGCAAAAAATGAGTACACCCTCCAGAAAGTTACTAAAAAAAAAAATGAAGGCAGTTTTTGATCAGCAGGTGAGTATGTTGAACCAAAACTAAAGATAAGTCATTTCTAGTTGTTTAAAAGTGTTATATGGCCCACTAAATCATTCTTAGACTTAACGCTGACAACAATGGATGCACTTGGGACAGACTCATCAAGAGCATTTCTTTGCACAAAAGAGGACAGTATGGCCCAAGAGGGCATATGACTGACAGGTAAAGTAACCAATCACGTTTCGTTTTGTGCCGTGTCGTGTTAAGAGGCGTGGAAAATGTCCCCACAATAACAGACCGGTGTGTAAAACTCTTGGATGTATTTTAAAGAGTATATGCCGTGAAGTTTACATATTTCACATAGTTTTGAAAATCTAGCATTTAGTTGATCCTGATAAGTGCTCATCGTCACAGTTGTAAACCCAAAGGCATTATTCTACCTTTGTGGGATCAGTTTGGGGACGGCCCTTTTCTGTTCCAGCTTGACTGAGCCCCAGTGCACAAAGCAAGGTCCATAAAGACATGGTTGGATGAGTTTGGTGTGGAAGAACTTCACTGGCTGCACAGTCCTGACTCCAACCCCATCAAACACATTTCGGATGAACTGGAATGGAGATTGAGAACCAGGCCTTCTTGCCCAACATTAATGTCTGACCTCACAAATGCTCTACTGGATGAATGGTCAAACATTCCCACAGAAATACTCCAAAATCTTGTGGAAATGCTTTCTGGAAGGGTGGAAGCTGTTATAGACATTAATATGAAGTTGGTTCCACCTTTGTAGCTATGTTTTTAAAACACAATGTCATTAAAGTTCTTGTTGGTGTAATGGTCAGGTGCCACAATACTTTTGTCCATTTTGAATATATATATACAGGTGCATCTCAATAAATTAGATTGTCATGGAAAAGTTCATTTATTTCAGTAATTCAACTCAAATTGTGAAACTCGTGTATTAAATAAATTCAATGCACACAGACTGAAGTAGTATATGTATGTGAAATATTGAAATTGGTTGGGTTAACAAAAGTTTATTTGATACTGTAGATTTATTTTGGCTGTTTCAAAAACAAAGCTTGCATCTTTTCAACTATAATAATGTGTATATATGATGTTTATATTGGCCGTGTTCTGAAAAAAAAGAGGCACTGTAAAGTTTTGAGCAGCATGGAGGAAACTTTTGCCACGACAGGGTGCATCAAATAGGTCTTACGAGAGCATAGTATGGATTCAGAGATCTTTATTTAGTCAATACAAGCCTTGGAAAAGGCTACATGCATTTCTTGTGCTTAGGATACAGTAGGTACTCCTGTTTTGACAACAACCTTCACTTCAACAGACTGTCGTACTGTGTCAGATGAAACAGTCACTCTTCTCATAGCTTTTGTCAGCTCTGAGACACTCTTTGGCAGTGCTCCTGCTCTTTTGTTAGCAAAAAAGTACTCATCACAGAATAAAAACTTAAAGTGAAGGCCTGATTATTTCAGGGACCTTATAGCAAGTCCATACTTTTATACTATGTTCACTCTTAAAACAATGATTTGGTAATCTTCTTGTACCATTGTCTTATTTTGTACAAAGAAATATGTCCTAACAGTCCTCTTCCAAGTGGTTCCATTGTTGTCCGCATTAAGTCAGAGAATAATTCAATGGGCTATGTACAATTTTTAATTGTCAAGAAATTACTTAAAGGTTTTGGCTTAACATACTCACCTGTTGATCAAAACTTGCACCAGAACATTTGTATTTATTTATTGTAGTTTTATTTTGTAACTTTCAGGAGTGTGTAAACATTTGATAAGTTTGATAACAACATCTTATATTCCTGATTAATACTGATGTGTGTTTTTTCTTTTCAAAGACTGAACTCCTTGCACTCTCTGCAATCCCATCAGTTGACCACAATATTATTGTGCAACTTGGATCTACAGCACTAACACTGTACGGCCTGATCATTCCTATCCGAATGTGCAGCACAGTTTGTGTAATTTCAATACTGGACTATTGTAATTCTTTACAGGCAGGCCTTCCAACCAGCAGCAGTGTGACAATCCAGAACGAGGTAGCACATCTGGTCTTCAATCAGCCAAAGAGAAACCACGTCACACCCCTCCTGATCTCACTGCACTGGCTCCCAGTTGTGACCAGGAATCAAATTTAAAGGGGTCATATGATGCTATTTTAAAGATCATTATTTTGTGTATTTGGTGTAACAGAATAAGTTGACATGCTTTAATGTTCAAAAAACACATTATTTTTCAAATACTGTACATTATTGTAGGTCCTCTATGCCCCGCCTCTCTCAAACGCTTCGTTTTCTACAAAGCCCCTCCTTCCGACAAGCGCAGTCTGCTCTGATTGGCCAGCTGACCCAGTGCATTGTGATTGGCCGAACACTGCAAGCACGCGTCGGAAATGTAACGCTTCTTACCATAATCGCGAGCGTCAGCTTTCAAAGTAAATATCAAGACAGTTAATAATGTTGTTAGTTTTAGCATCAGTTCAAGCCCTGAAAGGGGAACAGAGTCGCGTGACAGACACAGTGATGATGCAGCACACAAGCCGCGATTAAGACAGCTGAGTCCTGTCCCTGCAGCTGAAAAACACCCCCACAGCATGATGCTGCCACCACCATGCTTCACTGTTGGGACTTGATTCAGAAGCGCCAGAGTGTCATAGCAAAGTTGGAATTTACCCTTTTTTAATTTTTTTTTATTTTTAGAAATAGCCTTTGTGCACAGCCAGCCTTGTACTCTTCTAGGTAAAAAAAAAATGTCGTCCATAAAATGCGTCATCTGGGTTGTGCTGTTCTGTTGTAAATAAATCTTAACCAATGATTCCTAAATGCATCTACTTCCGGAAGGCCAAATAAAGTGCTTTTGCTTTCGCACTGAAACACACAGCTTCTCCCTGACATGCTGCTTCAACACTAACTGCTGTTCCTGAAACCACGCCTTTCTTTGCTGCACGCCCATTTGGGCGGCACTATGCTAATATTTCCATATAGTGACGTAGATATGTGGGGGCGTGTTAGAACGAGCCGTTTTAGGGGGGCGTGGCAGAGTCTTAACTTTGATAAAGAATATCTCTTTGGTTTTGAGACTTTAGTCTTTGCAACTTCAGGGATCTTATCTATGCACAATCAGCTTGTAACACTCCAAAGAGAAAGGAAAACTTGAAATCGCATCATATGACCCCTTTAAAGCCTGGTTAAACGTTTCATTCATGTGCTGTTCTGATGAGCGCTTTTTCTGAGCACACCCAAAGCGTGCGCATAAAAACAAAAAAGCCCGAAAAACAGTGCCTGATTACTGAACTAAGTTACGTTGTGTGTATATTGTATATTAGATGCATGCAGGTCTTAAAGGGACAGTAGACTACATGCTGCCGACTGTCATTAAAGGGATAGTTCACCCTAAAATTTAATTTCGGTCATTATTTGTGCACATTTGGGCGGCGTTATGCAAATCTTCCCACATAGTGAGGTAGACATGTGGGGGCGTGTTAGAACGAGCCGTTTTAGGTAGGCGTGGTTAACTCTTAACTTTTATAAAGAATATCTCTTTGGATTTGAGACTTTAGTCTTTGCAACTTTACAGATCTTCTTTATGCACCAAGAGCTTGTAACACTCCAAAGAGAAAGGAACAATTTAAATAGCATCATATGACCCCTTTAAGGTTTTGATGCTGGTTTCTCTTTTGTAAAGTTGCTTTGAATAAATGTGTCTGCTAAATGCATATATGTAAATGTAATTCATAAACCAGACTGACTGGAACATTATATCTTCAAGGAACCATCATTTTATTTATTTTATTTTTCATAATTATACATAAATATATAGTTAGCAGAAGAAATTAAACCTCAAGTAATAATTGGTGGGGACAAAAACAGGAATACTAGATCATGTGATGTGATGGAGATGAATTAAATTAAATTTCATCTTCAGTTAACAGTCATCTGTGCTGAGATTTACCCCCGGTTTCACAGACAAGGCTTAAGCCTAGTCCTAGACTAAAATTTAATTGTGAGCTGTTTCAACTGAAAGAAACTTGCACTGACTGATCTTAAAATATATCAGTGCCTTTGTTTTGTCTCAAGATGTACACCAGTAATGTTTTTTTCTAAGGCATGTTTATAAAAATTACTTAAATGTGCCAACTGAACTATGGCCTAATCCTGGTTTAGTCTAAGCCCTGTCTGTGAAACCAGGCCTTAGTGTTTACTGAACTTTTATTTTACAAGCTGATTTTACATCAAAGGAAGCATCTTAATAAATATGTGTATAGAAAATATCTTACCACAGTTTCTCCAGTTTACAGTGAGGATCTTCCAGTCCAACAGCAAGCAGCTTCACACCTGGATTTCCTATTTTATTCTGAGACAGGTTCAGATCTCTCAGATGTGAGGGGTTTGATTTTAAAGCTAAAGCCAGAGCAGCGTAACCTTCATCTGAGACACCACAATTAATCAACCTGTAGAGAAGCACAATAAATATTTGATAATTGATGGATCAATGGAATGAGATTTAAAAGTTGACTGTGATGTAAACTTTGTATTTCAGTGTGACTCTGTTTAGTATCATGTTACTAAAACATAGCTCATGTGTTCAGTAATTTCCAGCTCAATCACCTGAACTCAGAGCAGCAGAATGAGGTTGAACACTTCAAATATACTTTACATTGTGTTTCATATGTGCAATCCAGATACAATCTTACCACAGTTTCTCCAGTTTACATTGAGGATTCTGCAGTGCATCAGATAGCTGCTTCACTCCGGAACCACTTATATTTCTATTATCAGTCAGATCCAGTTGTCTCAGGTGTGAGGGGTTTGATATCAGAGCTGAAGCCAGAGCAGCACAACCTTTATCTGTGACACCACAGTTCCTCAACCTGCAGTTAACAAAGACACACTCTTTACTCTTTCAGATCAGATCATTTAGCAGGAAATCCATTAATAAAGAGAAAGTACACACTTACTATTGTAAAAAAGATGTGTACTTGATTATACCGAATGTGCACTTGTAGTGTACTGCAAATCTCAAAAGTTTATTTTTAAAAAATTGTACTTGCAGATAATATTGATGTCACTGTTGTCACAGCCATAACACAAAAGATGGTCGACACAAAATGGTCGATCCAATAGGGGAATTTATTTGAAGACAATAAACATAAAATGTGGGAAAACTTCTTCTTCTTTAAAAAAAAAAGCCTCAATTTCAATAGCTGGATAGAGGTAAACATCTTTGAAAAATAACATATGGGGTGTTCTATATCATTAGCACCCCTCAGATCCCACACCGTATCACTGGCACCTACAGCAAGGCTGAACTATCTTGGATGGTGTGGCGCGGTCAACACTGGTGCTGAAATCAACAAGGACTTGATGTTTTAAAAGCATGCTGACACCCTCTGTAATTGGATCCTGGACTTTCTAACCGGAAGACCTCAGTCAGTCCGTGTCGGCCACAACACCTCCAGCACTACCACACTGAGCACAGGTGCCCCACAAGGCTGTGTGCTCAGCCCGCTGCTCTTCACACTGCTGACCCACGACTGCACTGCCAAGTTCAGCTCCAACCACATCATTAAGTTTGCTGATGACACAACTGTGGTAGGTCTCATCAGCAACAATGATGAAACACCCTACAGAGAGGAAGTGGCACAACTGGTTGAATGGTGTGGTGCAAACCGTCTGTCCCTCAATAAGAGTAAGACAAAGGAGGTTGTGATGGACTTCAGGAGAAACTCTGTTGACCACCCCCACTGACCATCGACAGCTCGACTGTGGAGAGAGTCAGCAGCACTAAAACCTGGGGGTGCACATAACAGAAGACTTCACCTGGACCACCAACACAACATCACTCTCCAAGAAGGCGCAACAGCGGCTCCACTTCCTGCGCCGACTTAAAAGAGCAAGTCTCCCTCCACCCATCCTCACCACATTCTACAGGGGAACCATTGAGAGTGTGCTGACCAGCTGCATCACTGTCTGGTACAGGAACTGCAGTGCTGCTGACCGCAAGACCCCACAGCTGCAAAGATCATCGGTGCTCCTCTCCCCTCCATTCTGGACATTTTCCTTGCACGATGCTCCAGTAAAGCCACCAGTATCATGAAAGACCTCACCCATCCCTCCCACAGTCTCTTCCAGCTCTTGCCACCAGGAAGACAGTACCGGAGCATCAGAGCCCGCTCTGCAAGACTGTCTCTCACCCCCCACCCCACCCCACCCCACCACACCACACCACATGCACCACATGAAAACTGTTGAAAACCTCAAGAACATTGTGCAATTCTGAGTGTGCTACACACAGGTGAGTGGGCTGGACAAACCACATGTAGAAAAACACAATCTTTCCTCTCTATACGCACCAGACACTTTCTTATAAACACTCCATGTTACAAGGACTTAATAAGATAACACAAATGTTTACTTGTGAATGCACCACAAATCACATTGCACTACTTCTTAACCTTAAATACCTCCTTTGCACAATATCATGTACAGTTATTATGTAAAGTACTTATATAGTCTGTCTTAGGTTATGTTGTGTGTAAAGTCAACTATTTATGGTATATGTATAGTTAGACTACTGCTTCAGAAAGTTAGCTATGTAGGTCTAAAAATTGTTCTTACGTCTAGTGTTGTATGTTTATATTTATGTTTATTTATATAGCACCGTGGTCCTGCTAAGAAGGGCTGCGCAAAGAAAACAACAATAATGACTTTATTCAACAATTTGTTCTCTTCCGTGTCAAGTCTTCGACATGTGTTCATGAGATTACCATTACACATGTGTGTGATGCTGCTGACGCAGGAGCCGGCTTTCTCACGTAGAATTTACTACCTATCTGGGCCTTTAACGTGGTAGTTACGTTGCTGACTAAGCAGGGTCAGAAAGCACTCGGATTTCATCATAAATATCTTAATTTGTGTTCCGAAGAGGAACAAAGGTTTTTGGATGACATGAGGGTGAGTAATTAATAACAGAATTTTCAGTTGTGGGTGAATTATCCCTTTAACGTCTAACTTTAAATTAGCTGACACTTGCCTCTCAAATCATAGTGCTTTAATGTCAAATATGTCCCTCTTTGTAATTACAAAAAACAATATACAGTACAGAATACCACAGTGCTTTATCAATTAGGCTAGTGATGTTTCCTTGCAGCCTAATTTACCCAGAATTCAAGATACGGTGGACAAATCTCCATAGTATGATTTATTTTGTTATATTTGATATTACGCGTTGTTTCCAGAATTTCAGCACCATTGTCAATGATATTGAGTTTATACAACAGTTCAGTACAGCCACAGCCTTAAATAGAGTTACACATCTACACATCTACAAATCAGTTGAACGAATGCTTCTGTGACTCTCTCATTAAAGGATTAGTTCACTTCCAGAACAAAAATTTCCTGATAATTTACTCACCCCCATGTCATCCAAGACGTTAATGTCTTTCTTTCTCCAGTTGCAAAGAAATTAAGGTTTTTGATGAAAACATTCCAGGATTTTTCTCCATAAAATGGACTTCAATGGTTGTCAACAGGCTGAAGGTCCAAATTGCAGTTTCAGTGCAGCTTCAAAGGGCTCTACACGATCCCAGCCGAGGAGGAATAAGGCTCTTATCTAGCAAAACGATCAGTTATATACTTTTTAACCACAAATGCTCGTCTTGCACTAGCTCGACTTCACGCATGACATAATCACATTGTAAACATCATGCGTGGTTAGCTCTTCGTCTCTGTACTCTGGTTCAAAAAGGTAGGGTAGGGCGAAAAACTCTCTCATCTCATTTTCTAGTAAAGTTATCAGGAAATTTTTATTCTGGAAGTTAACTAATCCTTTAAGATAGGGATTTACCGCCACCTACTGGTGGTTTTAATTTCATAATTAAAAGAATAATTTTATTTAATATTTCTACATTCAAAATGTATATTTATAATATATATATTTAAATATATAATTAAGTAAGTTAATTTCTGAGGGAAAAATAAATAAGGTTGTGGCAAAAATAAAATTTACTTGTTTCTGTTCTTGACTTGATCCTTAGCAGGACTCAACTTGACTTGACAGAACCTGGGGAAAAGGTAGGGTTTCTGCTCCCAACGTCTACAAACCAACTGCTGATGAAGCGACAAGGACCCTACAGCATCTTTTGCAAGATAGGACTGGTGACATATGAAACTCGTCACCCCCACAAAAGGCAAAGCTACACAGATTTACCACATCAACCTGCTTAAAGAATGGAAAGAGCAACCAAGAAAACCAAAAACATCTCTGCTGATTCATAAAGCGGATGTGCATCAGGAAGAGGAACGACCAGAACCTAAGGCTGGAGGGCTAGCATAGCCAGCAGACATTGATCTGGAAGATCATCTGGAAGAGTCCAAAAAGGTGGAGGAGCACCATGATGCTGGAACTGGCAGTTATAGAAATCTCCAAAAGTAAATGGAGTAGCCCAGTTGTGACTGTCCCAAAGAAAGATGACATCCTGAGCATCTGCATTGATGCATACCCAATGCCACACATCAGTTACCTTTTAGAGAGGATTGGCCAAGACATGTATATTACGACCTTGGATCTATGCGAATGGTACTGGCAAGTACCCCTGGAGGAGGTGTCCAGACCGAATAATGCATTCTGGACCCCAATGGGGCTATATCAGTTCATAGTCCTACCTTTTGGGCTGCATGGGCCACATGGGGAACCTGCAACTTTTCAATAGTTAATGGACCAACTCCTCTGAGTCTGTGAAGCCTGGTCAGCGGCGTACCTGGACTATGTTGTCATTCTCAGTGCAACCTGGCATGACCATCTGCAACACCTGAGACAGACCCTGCAAAATATGCAAGAGGCTGGGCTTAACCTTCAAAGTGTCAGTGGGTGAAGTCAGACACGGAGACCTTGGGTACCACCTGGGAAATGGAGAGATGAAACCTCAAGTAGACGAGGTAGAAGCGGTTCGACACAGCCCAAAACTGAGGACTCAGAAGGAGGTCCCTGCCTTCTTGAGACTGGTGAGGTGGTATTAATGCTTCATTCCCAATATCTCTACAACTGCCGGTTTATTGACCAACCTGCTCTGCAAGAATATCAGGAATCTGGACTGAGGAGTGTGAAGCATCCTTCAACAGCCTGAAGGAGCAGATGTGTTTTGGCCCAGTCCTCAAAAGTCCAGATTTCACAAAGGAGTTCATTGTCCAGGTAGTTGCTTCTGCTGTGGGAATTGGAGTAGTCCTGGTCCAGGGTGAAGAGAGGCCCATTACGTACCCTGAGCAGGAAGTTGCTGCCAACGGAAACCCGGTTCTCCACAGTAGAGATGGAATGCCTGGCAATCAAGTGGGCCTTGGAGAGCCTCAGATACTCCTTGCTAAGGAGGGAGTAATTCTCGTGTGGCCAGATGGTACCTCTCCCTGCAGCCTTACCAGTTTAAAGTGACACATCGACCTGGACCCTAGAATCTTGGTACCTGAGCAGTTTGCTGCCTGGGGAGGGGAGAGGTGATGTGAAAGAGTGACATGTGCCTGTTGGTTAGCACAACACACAAACCATCCTACATCATTCCTCCTCCTCCGTTATCTGCTGTGGCAATGTGGGTGCACACGTACACCATTAGCACACTGGTTTCACAAACGCAAACATATCCACTCCATTTCCATCCCCCAACAATAATTTGCACTGCACATAACACAAACAAACCTGACTTGTCTTTCTTTTTTTAAATATGTTATTATTTATTTATTTTTTAGATATGAGCAATATCACACAAGTAGACGTGAGATATGGCTGTATATCAGCACGGCTGTGATTCGGCCGTAGGTACGAGGCTGCAGGCACATCGACCTGGACCCCAGAGTAAGATAGCCGACTGCCAGTGTGTGTGTGTTGTACTAGACAATTCAGACAAAAGTACAAAGGCAGCGCTCTGATATACAGCATTAAATTTACATAAAATATAACATGATGAGATTTTGCCCTCAGCCAAAACTATTTGCTCTGGAACAAATAATAGATTAATGAGACCAAAGACTGGCCGTTAGATTTACCCAAAACAAATTATATTGTTTAACCACTATAGAGACATCAGAGTCAGCGGCAAATTCCAGAAGATCTGGCCGAGATGAGGCTACTCTCGGCGGGTTCATGAGTGCTGAACGCCACTGATGCCCTGGAGCTCACACCACCGAAAACATTGAAGGAAATTTTCAAATAGTTGTTATCTTTGTCAAGAAGCCGCATATGTGAAGTCTAAAAAAATATATTATCGCCTAAAAACTCTTAAAACTACATTCTGTGACACAAAAACAGTATAATTTTTAAAGTACAGTGGATTTGGCCATCCGCCATGACACTCGCTGTGAGAAATATACAATCACATTCTCCAGTTCTGGACAAATGAACAAAAAACAATGGAGCAAGAGTAGAATCTGCCCTTTGAGCTGCAATGAATTTATCAGGAGACAAAGACAATTCAACACGATCTTTAAAAGCTTCCTTTTCGGCACAAAGGAATCGGACAACAGGGAACAGAAGACACTTAAGTTAAACCAGGATTTAACATGAAAGTGTCACATAAATCCACTTCATTTGAAATAAGAGCATCTACAGATTTGGCCATAGAGCATGTAACTGCGCACGCTAAGAAAACGTCAGCGGTAGCAACACGCGACACAGATACCACCTCAGGTGACACATTAGAATAACTCCACACTTTATAATCTTTTGTCATGGTTTAAAGAAGTGCACTTATGATGTTTTGACTAACATAATAAAGTACATGTAAAGTACTTAATTATAATTTATAAGAACTGTAATGTGTTATTCGGTATTACATTTAATACGTATAAACAATTTAAATGTACTAAATTGCAACTTCATTCTAAATGTGTTATTACAAATATAATTAAATAGATGACATACAAGTTTCAATAAAAATTATATTAAAGTATATTTTATTTTCCTATAAATGCTTATTAGTAAATATAGCAGTACACTTAAACCATACAGAAGTAATTATGAAATTACATATAAAGATGTATTTAAGTCCTAATTAAGTTGGTCACAAAGACACTCTAAAGGCCAAATAAATGCATTACAAATAAATTTAAACATTTAATTGCAGTTAACATGCTATTAAGTGTCCAAAAACATTACACTGAATTAGCACTTAAGTATAGTCTTTTCAAGTATATTATTTCTATAATAAGAACTCTTTTTGAAATTATGCTAAAATGTACTTTTTTTTACAAGGGTATAGTACAAATCGATATGTCTGATGGATCACTGTATCTCTTTAAAAGTCCAGAATTTTTCAAATTCCTCTAATGCAGGATTAATAATACTGTTTTATCATTGCATTGACAAGCCCTTTGAAAATGGTCACATCATCTCAGTCAGCTCCAAGATCAATAAAACAAAGCTAAGCAAACATTATTTCTTTGTTCTCAGATCTCAGAGCTAAAGCCAGAGCAGCACAACCTTTATCTGTGACACCTCACTCACACAACCTGTGGAGAATAATGATATACTCTTCACATGCTGTCATTATCCCAAACTGTGTTCCCCTCTCTTGTGCTTAAGACTCTTGTTTTGTAATGTTTTTTTCCCCTATTGACTCCCAGTTCACTTCCTTTGTTCAGTTCCTGTCCCTGTTGGCCTTGCCTTGTTTGTTCCTATGGTTACCCATCATTTGTTGTCATGGTTACTGATTAGCTCCTCCCCCTTGTTACCCTTGTTAACCTGTGTATTTAAACTCCTGTGTTTACCTGGTTCTTTGTCTAGTCTTATGTCTGTTTACTAGCTGTTCCCTGCTCATGTTCCCCCGTTTCTGTCATCCTGGTTCCTGTCAATTACTTCAATAAAACTCGTCTCCATTTGGAACCACTTGCCTTTGTCCTTGAAATCCACCAAGCATAACACTTACACAGTTCAGGATAAATCAACAGGATGAATAAGAAACAGTTTTGTGGGGTGGTCTTCTCAAATAAAGTAATCATTTCAACATGATACCACTTTCTTGGCTTGTATCTCTCTTATTGTTCATCTGGGATTTACAACACTTACACCAACCAGGACAGCAAGGAATGTGGAGGTTGTGCTTGATAACAAGCTGAGCTTTTTCACCCACATCTCAACAATGGTCCAGTTATGTAGGGTTTTGCTGTACAGCATTAGGAAAATCACACCCTGCCTGTCAGAATGTGCAGCACAGCTACTCATCCAAGCTTCTGTAATTTCAAAACTGGACTACTGAAATTCTCTACTGGCAGGCCTTCCAACAAGCACCAATGTCACTTATAAACTGACCAATGAACTGACTTTAGCTGGACAAATGACTCTGTTATTGCCTTCTTACATTATTGACAATCTATTTTTCTGTTTAACACTGTAAAGCTGTTTTGACACAACCAGCGTTGCATAAAGCATTATACAAATAAAGGTGACTTGACTCCGCTCTAGAATGATTTAGAATGCAGCACATCTTGTCTTCAATTATAAACTTGAATTTATGTGTAAATATATATATAAAGTGTCATTACTTCAAGTTTATAATTGAAGACAAGATTTGCTGCATTCTGGATCATCTCCAGAGGTTAAGTCAAGTTGTCACGCCCCTGGACTGATTTTGTTGTGTTTTTGTTCCCCATGTGCTCCATGACCCAGTTTCTGTCTCCCGTTGATTGTGTTATTTGGTCCAGGTGTGTGTCAGTAATTATCTTCATTTGCCCTAGTATTTAAGTCCTAGTCTGTGCAGTCTGTCTCTGTCGGTTCTTCTCGTTACGTTGATGTGTTTCCTGCTGTCTCCAGTGTTGATGTACCCTGTGTTCCACGGATTAAAGACGGTTTTGTTTATTCCTCGTCTCCATCGTTCCTCGCCATCACAGATTGTGACACAAGTCAAGTCACCTTTATTTGTATGACGCTTTATACAACACTGGTTGTGTCAAAACAGCTTTACAGTGTTAAACTGGAAAATAGATTGTCATTAATGTAAGAAGACAATAACAGAGTCATTTTTACAGCTAAAGTCAGTTCATTGGTGTAGCGTCTGGACCAATCAAACACACAATATATATTTTGTTTTTATATTTAACAAATACTCTGTAACCCCCCTCAGTTAACAAGCCATACAAGGACCCATGAACCCTTCCCCCCGGAATGCGTAACACCCCAGGAAGTCGAACAGGCCTCTTTGTTGCATGGCAACCAACGCTGATATCACTGGGTTTATTGGCCAAAAGTATGTAAAGCAGGGAAAATCCCTGCATGTCCCAAGGAAAGGCAGAGTAGAAATGGACTATGTTCTAGTTATGGACTAGTTCGATTTAAGTCCATTTGCAAATTACCATGCTTAGAGAACAAAGGGGTCATAAACCCTCCAGCAATTGCCACCTCCCGCTCGGAAATTTCCATCTCTCTCATTGGACAAGCCCATAAAACCTTACTTGTATCACACTTGACGTGTTCATTGTTTGCTCATAATCACTAAATAGTCACTAATCATGCAGATTTACGCTACAAGCTTGGTAGAATTGTACAGTAAGAAAGTTATTTCCTTTAACCAGGAAATTAACGTTCTTAGAATTGACAAGACAGTGACCCTGAGAGGTCAGCTAAATATCTACAGCGGATCTAAAATATGAATAGTTAATTATAACTAGTTATGGTTAATTATTCATATTTCCTGTCATGAGCTGATTCGTTACATTGGTCAGTTCATATATATCTATATATATATTTATAGTAGGTACAGGAGTACTAGGTCATGTGATGCGATAGAGATGAATGAAATTAACAGTCCCTGTGCTGAGATTTAGTGTGTACTGAAAATGTATTTTACAAGCTGATCTTAAAGATGCAGTATGTAATAATGACAGCTAGTGGTTGAAATGGGTACTACGGTCTCATTTCGAAATATTGTTTCTCCCGCCCGCTCTTCGATGCTCACACGGGATGTCAGACTGAGGACACACAACATGAACGAGCGCAACTGACAATGGAAGGTGACGAACCTTACGCTGTAAACTGATGAGTTGATTTGTCTGCATTTTAATATGCCTGTGGTCACACAGCTTTTTAGATTGATGCTAAGGGTTTTTAGGTCGGGTACAATCTGCGATTTCTGTCCCAGTTCGTTTCCTCGCTTCCATGACTGCAGTATGCAGCATGTGTTTTTTGCAAATTTGCAACCCAGGCTGTCGAAATATTATTGGGTAAACTGTAAGTGAACAGAATCACACAGACCAAATCAAAAACAGACGTGCCGACACAGAATGCACATTTTCAGTATTGTTTTTCGGAAGAAACAAGAATGCGAACTTAGCATGTTTCCTGAATATCTGCAAATGTATTATGATGTTTTTATGCTTTAGTACTGTCAAAAAATTACACACAGCACCTTTAATAAATGTGTGAATATAACATATCACATATCATCTTACCACAGTTTCTCCAGTTTACTGTGAGGATCCTCCAGTCCAACAGCAAGCAGCTTCACACCTGAATTTCCTATTTTATTCTGAGACAGGTTCAGATCTCTCAGATGTGAGGGGTTTGATTTTAAAACTAAAGCCAGAGCAGAGCAACCTTCATCTGAGACACCACAATTAATCAACCTGTAGAGAAGCACAATAAATATTTGATAATTGATGGATCATTGGAATGAGATTTAAAAGTTGACTGTGATGTAAACTGTGTATTTCAGTGTGTTTCTGTCAGTTTAGTATCATGTTACTAAAACATAGCTCATGTGTTCAGTCATTTCCAGCTCAATCACCTGAACTCAGAGCAGCAGAATGAGGTTGAACACTTCAAATATACTTTACATTGTGTTTCATGTGTGCAATCCAGATACAATCTTACCACAGTTTCTCCAGTTTACATTGAGGATTCTGCAGTGCATCAGAAAGCTGCTTCACTCCGGAACCACTTATATTTCTATTATCAGTCAGATCCAGTTGTCTCAGGTGTGAGGGGTTTGATATCAGAGCTGAAGCCAGAGCAGCACAACCTTTATCTGTGACACCACAGTTCCTCAACCTGCAGTTAACAAAGACACACTCTTTACTCTTTCAGATCAGATCATTTAGCAGGAAATCCATCATTAAATAGAAAGTACACACTTACTATTGTAAAAAAAAAAAGTACACTTGCAGTGTACTTAAAATCTCAAAAGTATAATTTAAAAAATTGTACTTGTAGATAATATATTAATGAAATAAAACTTACTGTAAGTGTTCTTATAGACACTTTCACGACTGTTTCTTAACACACTTAAGAACTTTTAAAAGTGCATTTTTTAATCATGTAAAATGTAAAGTTTGATCACAAACTACATTTAAATCATTTTTAAATAAATACATTATGATGTCTTGACTAACATACTAAAACACGTGTAAAGTAATTGATTATAATTTATAAGAACTGAAGTGTGTTTATTTATATTACATTTAAATTAATACATTTTAAATGTACTAAATTTCAACTTCATCATTACAAATGTGCAATTACAAAATATATTTAAATACATGACATATAAGTTTCAATAGAATTACATTAAAGTATATTTTAGTTTAATATAAGATTTTTAAACTACTCAATGCAAAAGAGCAAAGCAAAAAAAAAAAAAAAAAGCACATACTAGATATTTAATAATTATTAAATATGAGATATTTAATAAAACGCTTGTTTTGTTTACTCTGTTGAGATGTGCTGAAGTGGCATTTGGTCTTGTGCAGTACTGTGTTCCTTGTCAGTGCTTGCTTGGCCCTTTGCTATTTTAAATCAGTAAAGCATGTTCAGCTGAATTTAATTACAGTTTGTTAGGCAGGTATAAAAAAGGTTAGCATACCGCGGCTGCCCTCGTGTGAAGACCAAAGAGTGTAAAGACCAGCAACTCTACCTGTGCAACTCCACCGAGCAAGAGACATAAGTATTGCTTTTTATTTATCCTCTTTCCCACAACTTGTTTCACTTCTGTTTCAGTTTTTATGACCGATAGTGACTATCTGTTTCCATATCCCTAATATTACTAACATTCTCAAACCATGCATCACACACTGTAGGCAGCGCAATCCTGACAACCTGCACATTTTGCCTATGTCCACTATTACACTACTTTCTTTTCCTATTGGTCTCTGGAATTGTCGGTCTGCAGTAAACACAGGAGATGTCATTACATCTATTACTAGTCATTTAAGGCTAAACCTCATGGCCCTGACAGAGACCTGGATCAAACCAGAGGACACTGCTACGCCTGCAGCCCTCTCCAATAATTTCTCATTTTCCCACTCCCCCCGTCTGACTGGAAGAGGTGGAGGTACTGGTCTGCTTATCTCTAATGATTGGAAATGTATTCCTTTACCATATCTGGATATCAACAGCTCCTTTGAATCACATTCAGTTACTATCACCCAGCCTCTTGAAATCCATTTTGTAGTTGATTATCAACCCCCAGGACTGCTAGGTAACTTCTTGGAGGAGTTAGATGTGTTGCTCTCAACCTTCCCTGAGGATAGTATACTCTGGTTATGCTTGGAGATTTCAATGTCCACCTAGATAAAACTCAGGCTGCAGACTTCCACACTCTGCTTGCCTCTTTTGATCACATACTCCTCCACATGGCACCTTTCGACGTAACCTACGCTCACTCTCACCCTTCCAGCTATCTGCTATGGATTCATCTTTGTTTGCTCCCCCTAAACAATTCTCATCACTTGATGCTAACAGTGCTACTGACACTCTCTGCTCCACTCTGACGTCTTTAGACACTGTCTGCCCCCCTATCATCCAGGCCAGCCCATACCACCCCTTCTGCCCCTTGGCTATCTGTTGTTCTCCCCGAGCATCGTTCTAAGCTCAGGGCTGCAGAAAGGGTGTGGCGCAAATAAAAAAGTCCTACTGACCTCGATGTGTGTTGTTCACTCCTCTCTTCCTTCTCCGCTAATGTCTCCACTGTTAAATGGACAAACTACCACAACAAAATTAACAATTCGTCTCTCACATGCTCTTTAAAACATTTTGTCACCTTTGTCCTCCCCCTCCCTTCTTTATCAACTCTTACAGCTGACGACTTTGTCACATTCTTCATTAATAAAATTACAACCATCAGCACACAACTCTCCACACTACAAATGGTCAAACGCATCTTACCAGCAAACATACACTCATTCACATCTGCCTCTCTACTCTCTGAGACAGAAGTCTCCAAACTCATCTTTTTCAGTCATCCTACTACTTTTCTGCTTGATCCAATTCCATCTCATCTCTTTCAAGCCATTTCTCCTGCAGTTGTAACTGCACTCACTCATATCATTAAAGGGATAGCTCACCCAAAAATGAAAATTCTGTCATTAATTACCCACCCTCATGTCGCTCCAAAGCCGTAAGGCCTTCATTCATCTTCGGAACACAAATTAAGATATTTTTGATTAAATCTGAGCGTTTTCTGACCCTCCATAGACAGCAAGGGTCCTACCCTGTTCAAGGCCCAGAAAGGTATCAAGAACATCAACAAAATAGGGCATGTGACATCAGTGATTCAACCGTAATTTTATGAAGCTAGGATAATACTTTTTGTGTGCAAAAAAAAAAAACCTATTCAACAATTATTCTCTCCCGAGTTACCATCTATCGCCGTTATCGAGAGTAACACAAGCTTTGTAAAATTACGGTTGAACCACTGATGTCACATGGACCATTTTAACGATGTTCTTACTACGTTTCTGTGCCTTAACCATGGTAGGACCCTTGCTGTCTATGGAGTGACAGAAAGCTCTCAGATTTAATCAAAATATCTTAATTTGTGTTCCCGAAGAAGAACGAAGATCTTACAGGTTCTAAATGACATGAGGATGAGTAATTAATTACAGAATTGTCATTTTTGGGTGAACTATCCCTTTAACGCATCCTTTCACACTGGTGTCATTCCCACAGCATTTAAACAGGCACTGATAACCTCACTACTTAGGAAACCCACTCTTAACACAGCACTTTTAGAGAACAGAACTGTATCCCTTCCATTCATTGCAAAAACATTTGAACGAGTTGTGTTCAACCAAGTCTCTGCCTTTCTCACACAGAAAAATCTTCAACAACCAGTCTGGCTTCAGAAGCAGACATTCAACTGAGACTGCCTTGCTCTCAGTTGTTGAAGCCCTAAGACCGGCAAGAATGGCTTCCAAATCTTTAATACATATCTTGCTGGATCTGTCTGCTGCTTTTGACACGGTTAACCACCAGATCCTCCTGTCAACCCTCATGGCAAAGGGCATCTCAGGAACTGCACGCCAGTGGTTTGAGTCTTACCTCTCAGATAGGTCCTTCAAGGTAACTTGGAGGGTTGAGGTGTCCAAGTCGCAACATCTAGCTACTGGGGTGCCTCAGTGCTCAGTTCTGGGACCACTTCTCTTCTCTGTCTACATGGCATCACTAGGTTCTGTCATTCAGAAACATGGCTTTTCATAACACTGCTATGCTGATGACACTCAGCTCTACATTTCATTCCATCCTGATGATCTGATGATAGCTGCTCGCATTTCAGCATGTCTGACAGACATTTCTTGCTGGATGAAGGACCATCTTTGACAATCATCTTCAACTCAACCTTGCCAAAACAGAACTGCTTGTGGTTTCAGCAAACCCATCACTTAATCACAGTTTCACCATCCATCTTGGCGCATCAACCATAACACATTCAAGGACAGCCAGGAACATTGGAGTTGTGATTGATCATCAGCTGAATTTCACTGACCACATTGCTAAAACTGCCCAGTCATGCATATTTGCTTTATACAACATTAGGAAGATTAGGCCTTTTCTATCAGAACATGCTACACAACGTCTTGTTCAAGCTCTTGTTCTGGCCAGGCTGGACTATTGCAATGCTCTCTTGGCAGGTCTTCCAGCCAGTTCTATCGCAGATATATTTGCATACCTCAAAATAAATGATATAGTAAAATCTCTAACAATAGACATTTTATACCGTGGTTACGATATTTACTATCATACCACCCAGCCCTAATTTGAAAGTGTGTATTTCAGAGTGATTATCAATTATCATTGTTTTTTTATGTGTGAGAGTCACATATGATCTTACTTCAGTATCTCCAGTTTACAGCGAGGATTGTGTAGTACACCAGAGAGCTGCTTCACTGCTGAATCACCTAGATTATTGTCAGACAGATTCAGTTCTCTCAGGTGTGAGGGGTTTGAACTCAGAGCCGAAACCAGAGCAGCACAACCTTTATCTGTGATTCCACAATCACTCAACCTGCAGAGAGATGAAAGTCATGCTCGTTAAACACTTGTTAATACTTGTTGAACTGTAATCAACAGCATTTTGCAGCAATAGAAAAATTCCAATTACACACAAACACACACACACCAACATGTATAGTTTAAGCTTCATGGTTAAACTTAAAGATTAATTTAATAATAAGTTGTTACTTTATGCTTGTTTGTTTAACAATAATCAACAAATGCATATGTAGATTAAAATTTTCTTCAAAACGGTGTAGGATCTGTCTCACAACAGACCCACCTACATGATGGAGACACACACATCAAACCAGCACATTCCATGGAAGGTTTTTGAGGTTCGTTTCCCCAGCCATCTGCAGTCGTAAAACTCATGCTCTATCAAGTAAGGTGAAGAATTCCCTGGACTGTTTGGCTATATCTCAAGATAAGCTAAAAAGGACAGTACTTTAACGGTGCTTAAAGTTGTTTTACGGGCTTGCAAAGAGCAGATAGAAATACCCTCATGACCAGTGGACGCATAAATTGCTAAACTCCGATCAACAAAAGAGACAATTTTATAGCTCCCTGTCCCGCAGGAGAGATGATGACGGGGCGACAAATAACACTACCGTTACACCTGCTCTCCCAACCTGGTGACCGGAACCTCGTTACCGCCTATACCACTCATCAATACCTGGAAGAGTTGCGGTGTTTCTCAAATATGCTGACATATTGCTCCATTCATTGATAAAATAAATGTTGTTGTTGATGTTGATAAGATTTGTAACCGTTTTTCTTTGAATTTCTTCATCTTTTAACAAGGAAGTGATTGTACTCAGTGATACTTACTGTACTGATCTGGATTCTTTAATCACAGGCAGCAGCTTCTCAGTTACTTCCAGTTTTTCCATTTTATTGTTTCCTCCAAAAAAATTATTAATATTAAATTCATCCAGCTCCTTCTCTGATGTCAACAACACAAAAACTACAGCCGACCACTGAGATGAAGAGAGTTTGGCTCGGTGCATTCTTCCAGATTTCAGAAACTGATGTATTTCCTCCACTAGTGAATAGTCACCCACTTCATTCAGACAGTGGAACAGATTGATGGATCTCTCTGGAGAGTCAATGGCTCTGATCTTCTTCTTGATGTACTCAACTGTTTTCTCATTGCTGTCAGAGCTGCTTACTCTCAATGATATTAGTTGTAGTAGTAGAATCTGATTCACCTTCACTGACAGCCCCAGAAGGAAACGGAGGAAAAGATCCAGATGTCCATTTTTACTCTGTACAGCCTCATCCACAGCTCTCTGATGCAGCTCAGATAAGGAAACATGTTTTGCTGGATTATTCTGAAACCAATCCAAAACTTTAGTCTCTGGTTTGTTGCTCTGTCCAAACCCATTTATGTCTGTAAAGCAGAGATGCACATATAGAGCTGCTAGGTGTTCCTGAATGCTCAGATGAACAAAGCAGAAGACTTTCCCCTGATGCAATCTCAACTCCTCTCTGAATATCTGAGTGCACAATCCTGAGAACACTGCTGCTTCTGTCACATCAATGCCACACTCTCTCAGGTCTTCCTCATAGAAGATCAGTTTGCCATTCACAAGCTGCTGAAATGCCAGTTTCCCCAGTTTGAGGATCATGTCTTCATCTGTCACCTTCTTCTCATAGTCCTTCTCACGTTTGATGTTGGTCTGAATGATCAGGAAGTGTGTATACATTTGAGTGAGAGTCTTGGGAATCTCTCCACTCTCTGCTGGACTCAACATCTTCTCGAGAACAGTGGCTGAGGTCCAGCAGAACACTGGGATGTGGCACATGATGTAGAGGCTCCTTGATGACTTCAGGTGTGAGATGATTGTATTGGCCAGACTCTGATCACTGATTCTCTTCCTGAAGTATTCCTCCTTCTGTGGCTCATTGAAGCCTCGTACCTCTGTCACTCGATGGACGCATTCAGTGGGGACGAGATCAGCTGCTGCTGGTCTGGAGGTGATCCAGATGAGAGCAGAGGGAAGCAGATTCCCCATAATGAGGTTCGTCAGCAGCACGTCCACTGAGGCTGATTCATCTACATCCCACAACCTTACATTGCTCTGAAAATCCAGAGACAGACGACACTCGTCCAGACCATCGAAAATGAAGAAAACGTTATATTCTCCACTGAATGGTCTCATTTCTTCAGTTCCAGGGAAAAACTTCTGCAAAAGATCTGAAAGACTCAGTTTTTGGTCCCATAACAAATTGAGCTCTCTGAAAGGAAGAGGAAATATGAGGTGGATCTCCTGATTCTCTTTCCCTTCAGCCCAGTCCAGGATGAACTTCTGCACAGAGACGGTTTTTCCAATGCCAGCGACTCCCTTTGTCAGCACAGTTCTGATGGCTCTGTCTTGTCCAGGTAAAGGTCTAAAGATGTCATTGCATTTAATCGGCGTGTCCTCGGTTGCTGCTCTCCTGGATTGTGTCTCAATCTGTCTCACCTCATGCTCATTACTGATCTCTCCACTCTCACTCTCTGTGATATAGAGCTCGGTGTAGATCTCATTCAGGAGTGAATAAGATCTTTGTTGCTCTGCTGTTCCCTCATACACATACTGAAACTTCTTCATCAGATTTGATCTAAATTTATTCACATTATATTAAAAGAAAAGTTATCATGAAAACATATAATCAGATTCATGAATTATGTCAGTACTTAAAATATGATGACCCATTTTCTTAAAAAAACCCAGCATAATTTATCTGACCTGAAAACATCTGGCTCACTTTTTGACTGCTTACGGATGGGTTCTGTTTCCTCTGGTCTGGGTGGCAGGAATGACCTTAAATATCATGAAGAGAAATTGGAGAAATTCTTATCATTAACTTAATAATTCTAGTTATTCACTGTTGTGAATGAACTTATCAACCAAGAAACTTTAGTTTTATTGTTCTTGACTTTTAATTTATAATTCCTCAATATAAATTCATCTAAACGGCCCTACTCATTTCTTAATGATTTCTCAGGAGTGACAAAACAAAGACAAATATTTTCACAGTATTCAAATAAGTAAAAACACACATTTTATGATTTCAAGGGGGTAAATGCTTATGTAAGCACCTGTTTTGAGTCCTTTTAACATTTAAAATTAATATAAAAATATAGCTGCAAGCAGCAAATGAGGGGCCAAGCACTACAGAAGCATGCAAAGCAGCAAACAGTAATTGAAACCATTTTAAGATGATTTTAGACAAAATGGCTGAAAAATCATAAATACAACCCCTAATAATATAATTTAATGGCTTATCACTTTTGACCAATAGGTGGCGCTGTTATCAAATCGGTGAGTTGTGTTCTGTGTGAGGTGACAATGACCCACACAAAGTTTGGTGTCAGTATGTAAAAGCTTTGCATAGATACAGCCTCGGATGCAGTTTGGCATCATTCCAGCAAATTTGTTGATGCGTTAAAAATGCATTACCTTTTTGTATATCGACACAAAAATCTATAACTTTTTGCCAGCCTGGTCTGAAGATGATCTGAGTCAAATTTGGTGAAAATCAGACAAACGGTCAAGGAGGAGTTAGAAAAAGTAGGGTTTTAACATGAAGCAAAATGGCGGACAGGAAGTTTGGCTGACTATGGCAAAATTGGTATCTTTGTTCTCGGCATGACCTAAAGAATATATTGAGACCAGTTTCATTACAATAGGTTAATATACTCAAAAGTTATTAGTATTTTTGGATATTTTGTTATAACTTTTGTCCACAAGGTGGCGCTGTCCAGAACATTTTTGAGTACCATCAGGGAATGGTGCCAAATGGGTATGGTATGACTCGGTATTCTGCACTGAATCTAAAGTGACCAGTTTTGTGATTTTTGGCCAAACTGTTCAGAAGTTTTAAGCAAAAATAAAAAAAATGCATATCTCCTGACCACTAGGTGGCACTGCACCGAAACTGTGCTGGTAGCCTCAGGTCTTGGTTATTTTAACACACACCAAGTTTCCTCTCAATACGCTAAACCATTGCTGAGATATAGCCTCACATGCATTTTTGCGTGCTCTTTGTCAAATTTGTTCACGTGTTATTTGAGAATGTCTTGACTAATCAAGTTGAATTCCATACATTTTTGCCAACATGGTCTGAAGATGATCTGAGCCAATTTAGGTGAAAATCAGACAAACCGTCCAGGATGAGTAAGAAAAAGTAGGTTTTTTGAGCTATTAAAAATTGCAAAAAATCTTGACCTGTAGAATTTTACATTTTGGTGTTCATTCTACTCTGCATGAGCCAAGGAATTAGAGGGAAAGAAATAATTTTGCTTCTAAATTGTACGGTTCGAAAGTTATTAGCATAAACATAAGTGAAACTTTGGACAAGTGGTGGCGCTAGAGAGTTTGAGTTAGAGACTCCAAACTTGCTATGGTTAATGTTGAGACTGTCCTCTATCTGTGTGCCAAATTTCATAACTTTCCGGCAAGCGGTTCTATAGGCTGCCATAGACACAAAAGTGAAAGAAGAAGAAGAACTCCAATGGATACAATAAGTGCCTCCGCACCTTCCGTGCTTGGCCCCTAACAAGAAAATGGTTAGCACCATAAAAACAAGAAAACACCATTGAAAACAAGACAGGAAAAAAACACTAAAAGCATCTCCATATTCTTATTTCATATATCCTCTCTGTATGTTTTAAATTTTCACAAATCTTTTCAAACTCTGACTACTCAGAAACCACTGGTTTAAGTTATTTGTACAAATGTATAAGAAAAGATCAATTTCAGATGCGAGATTTGCAAGCAGCCTCTGCATCAGCAATGAAACTACTAATATTGAATGTTAATTGATGTTGTTTATTGTCTAATTCAACTAAGGTGGTTTAATTGATTTATTAAAACTCTTGTTCATTGACAAGCATGCAGTCTGAAGTTTGTTCACCCAGGTCCACTAAGCTTTAGTGGATGATCCATAGACCAGTCACTCTTCACAGACACACAGCTGGACGAATCTGATATTTTCTGCTGGACTGAACTGAAACAGAGAAAAATAATATGTACTTTATATGTACCTATTATAAAAATGCCCTAATATTTTAATATCTTTTTACTAAATATCATTGATTATTTTCAAGTTCAACTAAGGTAGTCAGTTGATTGATTCAAAATGACTACTGTCCATTAACAAGAATGCTTTCTGAGAATTGCTCACCCAGGTCCACTAAGCTTTAGTGGATGATCCATAGACCAATCACTCTTCAAAGATACAAAGCTGGGTGAATATGATCTCTGCTGCTGGACTGATCTGAAACAGAGAAAAACAAACTTCATAAGAATGTTCTAATTACAGTTTTTCTGAATTGCTAAAACACATTTAAAACCTTAAACACAAATCCAAATACTAAAACTAAATTCACAAAACCTCTGACTCTTCCATCAAAATGAAACAATCACCGCAAAACCATTTCACTTGCACTCAAAATCAAACGGTGCTCTCAGATCACACACACATGAGTCAATAAAATAAACACTACAGAGCATTCATTAGACACTACAGAGAAAAATGGAGAACACAGCATCCAGAACATTACAGAAAAAAACTATATTGTATTGAGTAAATTTTGCAATTCTGTAAAAAAGTATAGTAATTGCAACTGAGTAAGGTGAATATATTGTATAGGCCTACTGTATGTACTGCAAGAATAGTATTGTGCTGAATATTGAATAGTACTGAATGTTTGTATATATTCAGCACTTGGATACTGCAAAAATATTGCAGTCCAACTGCAAAGGCCAAAAAGGTCAAATAAAACTCTAAATTAATAGATTGTTGCACTCAAATACTGTGTACAATCGTAAAATCCGGGTCAATGAGAGATTCATTCTGTCTCAGCATCATGTCTTTGTGCTTGAGTCCGGCCTGAGCACTTTGTCCACATCACAAGTAATGTAGTTTTTTTTGCTAAACAAAGAGAAAAAAACCCTCTGGTGTGACAGATCCAGCCTCGAAAACACTCTCTAAACCTTACTCTTTCTCTCCTCTCTCCAGTTTTAGCAATTCAGAAAAACTGTAATAGTGAGAAGTGGTCCCTATACTAAAGTGTTACCGTATTTATTACTAAATAGCAGCTGTTTTAATCTTGTAGAAATGGCAATTGATGAACAAATGTATACAAATAGATGCATTTCAGAGTTTAGATTTGTGTGTCCGCATTCAGCTGAATATTTCAATTGAAAATATGTAAATAAATTATGAGTAAAGATGGAAGAATCACTGTGTACATTGGGTTTGAAATACAAATGCATCAACAACAAAAATAATAATCTTAAAAGTAAACATTGATAACTGAGGTTTTTAATGCCGAGTTCACACTGCATGATTTTCAAACTCGTCGGATCGCCGTTGTTTTCACACTGCGTGATTATCTGGGGTAGCATTCAGTTGTTGCTGTGTTCACACTGCACGATGGATCGGCAACAGGGGGTTTCACATTGCATGACTTCACAATAGGAAGAATCGCCGACAGCTCTGTCTGGTGCAGGGTTGCCAGGTTTTCGGGACAAAACCCGCCCAATTACTACTCAAAACTAGCCTGAAAATAGCCCAATTGCTTTCGAGGGGGTCCCCCAGTAAAAATCATGTTCGGGGGTAAAATACATTTTTTTTGGCAGGGTTGTCCTGGTACAATTCACATTCCAGGGCCTAAATATCACGTTATTGGGGTCGCTTCAACCTGCTGACACAAAAAACAACCGGCAATTTGGCAACACTGGTTCGCAAACTACTTTTCATATAACTCCTCCCCGAACTTCCCGCTGCCTTGTATCTTGGTCTCTCATTGGCTGTAGGTAATCGCCGATGTGTTTTTCAGTCAGAACTAATTTCACACAATGTGATTGTGAATCGCCGACAGCTCCAGATATTTAGCATACCGAATATTTCATGGGCTTCGGCGACGTGTCGGCAATTCCCTCAGATCGCGTCTTTGATCATTCACACTGCGTGATTTTCACTCGCGTGAACGAGCACCGATTTGCCTCCGATTTCGGGCATTTGTTGGCGATTTCGCAAAACCTGTCGGCGAGTAAAAAATCGGGCTAAAATCGTACAGTGTGAACTCGGCATAAGGTAGTCAATTGATTTATTAAAACCGACTACTGTTTATTGACAAGAATGCATTCTGAAATTTGTTTACCCGGGTCCACTAAGCTTTAGTGGATGATCCATAGACCAATCACTCTTCACAGACACACAGCTGGACGAATCTGATATTTTCTGCTGGACTGAACTGAAACAGAGAAAAATAATATGTACTTTATATGTACCTATTATAAAAATGCCCTAATATTTTTATATATTTTACAGAGGTGCCATATTCCTGAGACCTGCTGGCCATGTGCCTCTACTAATTTTAGTGGATCATTCATAGATCAGTCATTCAGCACATAATCTGACCTTTTCTGCTGGACTGAATTATTAGAGAACAGATTCAGTTTCTTCATTTATATCACTGCAACCTAACAATACTGATGTTGCAAGACAACAGCGAGGACGAGGAGGATGAGAAAGACAAAGACAAGTAATATCAGATGAAATGTGTGCCACCCTAGTCCATCATGTGCTCATAAATGGGAGGACTATGAAAGAAGCTGGACAGCTAGTGTAACCGAACTTAAGCTGTTACATGGTTGCATCCATTGTACATACTTTTAGTAGGGAAAACAGGTAATTTGCTTTATTACTCTGATACATGCAATGCTGAAGTCCATATAGATAAAATCTCCAATTTGTTTTCAGTTTAGTTTATGCCACAGTTAAGGATGACCATAATTCAGTAATGGTCATTTCGTTTTTGCAGAACTGAGAGGTGGCCATCTATTGAGGTAGGAGAAGACTTCTCACAGCTGAGCAGGAGACTGCCCTGCTGAATATGGTGATTGCCAATAATTTGGGAAATTCAAGCTCAAATAGTTGGAAGACCAGGTAGTCTTCCAAGGAAATTACAGCATCAGCATTTCCACCATTGACCCGATCATTCGGAAGAACCAAATAAGGACAAAGCAGCTGTACTATGTGCCTCATGAAAAGTAACGTCTCGGTTACGTATGTAACCCTCGTTCCTTGAAGGAGGGAATGGAGACATCATGTTGGTGACCAACGAATTGGGATCTCACTTAGAGAGACCAATCTACTTTGAGTGTAAACTAAATGAGCCAATGCACATTGGCATGCGATGACTGCATCCAGCTGCCGCTGATCGCAGCGCGAGCATAATTAAAGCAACAGGTGCAACGCATAGTTTTTGTTGAGGAGCCAAGCCGGTGACCCGGCTGCTCAGCAGTAGTACAGCAGCTGTGGCGACTGATGACGTGATCGGTGACCGATGAATTGGGATCAGTACCAAAGCGCCATGGATGCTGCCCCTTCCAGTGTCCTGTGTGAGCCTCCTGCACCCCTCTTTTTGGTGTAGGCCGGCGCTCGCAACAAGAAGACCAGTCACTGTTGTCGTAGCACTACCCATTCAGTGAGATTGGATAACACTGGGAAAACGTACCCGTTCCACTTGGAACAGGAATGTTGTGGATGCCCCATCCTTCCCAAAGGAGGTTTCGGAAGCACTTACACATAGGAAAACCATTTAGGTGCATATGGAAGATTTAGAGGTGATTGCAACCCTCTTGGAAAATGGCAGAAAGTCTGCCGGGGAAACACGGCCTCTGAGCTATACCGTGGAATTTACACATATGGGATCCACTTAGGTCTCTACATATGGAACTCAGCCCTCTAAAGGTTCTCACAGATTCATCGAGTGACGGCCTGGTGCCGGACGTTCCGCCACGTCTGGCTGCCGAGGAGATGGAGGAGCTCGACAGGGTCGCCCAGCCTGCAGCTCTACAAATTTCTGTCAATGAGGCACCACGGGCCAGTGCCTAGGAGGAAGTAACACTTCTAGTAGAGTGGGCTCGCAAACCTGAGTGGGTAGGGCACACCTTGTGCCTGATAAGCCAGGGTGATGGCATCCACTATCCAGTGGGCCATCCTCTGCTTAGAGATGGCATTCCCCTTCTGACGGCCTCCGAAACAGACAAAGAGCTGATCTGAGGTTCTGAAGCTTTGTGTCCGGTCTACGTACCATCTCAAGGCTCGGACGGGACAAAGCAAAGCTATGGCTGGGTCTGCCTCCTCTGGGGGCAGCGCTTGCAGGTTCACCACCTGATCCCTGAAGGGAGTAGTGGGAACCTTGGGCAAATAGCTGGGCTGGGGCCTCAGGATTACCTGGGAGTCAGCCGGCCCAAAAAAAAAATTTTTCGACCAAAATCAGGTCCCCTACCCTCTTGATGGAGGCCACTGCAAGCAGGAGCAGAGTCTTCATTGATAGAAACATCAGCTCAACTGACTGCAAAGGCTCAAAAGACCTTGTACTGAAATGCTCGTCCTCCGAACGCAAACCGCAGGAAAGGTCTGTGGCACGGAAGGATCGAAACATGAAATCACGTGTCCTTCAGGTCGATCGCTGCAAACCAATCCTGGGGACAGATGCACCTGAAGATGAGCATCTTGAACAGTAGCTTGTGAAGGGCATCTGCAGGATGGACACCCCTGAACTTGGGAGGACGCCAGGTGAACTGAATCGCATAACCGAGTCTGATGGTCTGAAGGAGCCAACGAGACAGACTGGGCAGCACTAGCCAGGCTCCCAGATACCGTACAAGTGGCACCAACAGAACCACCGATGTACTAGCAGTGGGGCAGCGAAGAGGAACGCAGGGACCCGGCCCGGGCATCTCGTGGCCGGTCCGAAACAGGGTCTGAGAGTGTGCAACACTTACCTGCGTTCGGGCAAAGGGTGCGTGAGTAGTACATTTGATAGCACTCTTGAACCGCCCACTGCTGCTCACTGGTGAGAGAGTAGGGTGAGTGCGATCCAGGACTGGCCCGTCCACAACTCCCCGTCTCAGTCTCTGGGGACCCAGAGATAGAAGAAATTGCTCTTTTGCCAAGGTTTTGAGTACCACTGACCGTGAAGTCAGTGGCGGGGAAAAATGAAACAAAAGATTCTCTGCCCGGCCCTCCTCCGGGAGAG
The DNA here is from genome assembly GCF_001515645.1 of Sinocyclocheilus grahami. Lineage (NCBI taxonomy): Eukaryota > Metazoa > Chordata > Actinopteri > Cypriniformes > Cyprinidae > Sinocyclocheilus > Sinocyclocheilus grahami. The sequence goes on from NW_015506359.1 coordinate 179,941, forward strand.
GGAGTGGTGTTTTCACCATCTCCCGAAGAGCAGCTTCCTCCATCTCTGGGTTGCCTGTCTCAGGGCCTCTTGCTCTTCCGCTTGCCGCCAGGTTTGGCGGGGGCCTGGACAAGCGGGGCGGCTGCCCTGGGACCGGCTCCACGGCGCTGCTTGGCTGGAGGCTGCTGCGTGGGAGCAGGGGTGGAGGCAGGGGGCCATCCTCGGCGACGAGCATACTGAGGCGCTGCCACCGGCAGCCAGGTGGAGGCAGCAGCTGCACACCGGGGCAGGATGTGCTTGATGGCCTTGGTCTGCTTCTGTGTGGCAGAGAACTGCTGGGCGAATTTCTCCACATCTCACATCACATTCTCCACATGGACACATAGCTCTGTGTAATTCATACATGACAAATTACAGAAAACCTTAAATACAAAACATTATGAATAAAAGCATTAAAGATAGCACTACACTTTAATACAGTCCATGATATACTGGGAGAACTTGAGTGCTGTAATTATCACAGTATCCATTTACACAGATTCCACCACACTTCTCTCCAAAATGCTCAAGTTCGATAGAAACATGAGCAATGTTTAGTGATGCGTTTATTGTTTATTAATGTTTAACTGCTGATCAAGCATTTTAAATGACAGAAAAGGTGCTATCTAAAATAAAATTCCCAATATTTCAATCTTTGTGTTAATATGGAATTCAATGGATAATGCTTCTCAAAAAAATCTCTCATAGCGTCATGAAGTCTCGTTACACATCAACATATCTGTGTTCCATGAATATACTGTATATTTGCTTTCATTTTTCAAGCTCACTTGCACTCTGATTTTTAAAATCTGTTTAAATATTTTACATGTATGTTGAATGTGTCACACTTAATAGACAGTATACGCTTAAATATTGAAATTGACATTTTATGTGCTTTCTCTTCACTCGTCAAATTGCTCTGACAGTTTTTATACCAGTGGAGCCCATTTTCATGATCTTGCCTGGGGCCCCACAACCCTACAGGCTGGCACTTACAGTACATAGTAGCAGTACTATAGATGAGAGAACAGTCACTAGTCTATGTATACTACAGCACAAGTTGTACACCCTCAGACTCGTAACTGTTTGATTGATTTGTAGCCAAGTACTTCTTACATGTATTTTTGCAGAACTGAGAGACAACTGTCTATGGGAGGTAGAGAAAGCCATTTGTCAGAAGACTAGGAGGCTGCTATATATTATTGCAAATAAGCTCATTACCAATACTGTAATGCAATTTGGTAGAGGATGCTGCATTTATTTATTATATCTGAGGCCAAAGCTTGATTCTGACAAAAGAGAACTAATTTATTTCATTTTGACCTGGAAATTTGAAGTTTGTACAAGTTGGTGTGTAGTTTTGAGATTGTGTTTATAGTTGCAAGAAAACAGTGAATTGTTCCATGAATTGTGTGTTAGCAATCAAGAAAAACTGTAAATTTGACTGCTGTCCAATGACAAGAATGCAGTCTGAAGTTTGTTTACCCAGGTCCACTAAGCTTTAGTGGATGATCCATAGACCAGTCACTCGCCACAGACTCTGAATCTGATATCTTCTGCTGGACTGAGCTGTAACTGAAAAAAAAGAAACTTTATAAGAATTTCCTGGCTCATGCACAAAATGTCATAATATAAAAATGGAAGTTATCATATCATTTATCGAAATGTTGTACCTGAAACCAGCCCATGTGTCTCTACTAAGCTTTAGTGGATGATCCATAGACCAGTCACTCTTCACAGACTCTGAATCTGATATCTTCTGCTGGACTGAACTGTAACAGAAGCAAAATTAACTCTTAGGAATGTAACGGATTCACAATTAAACTACCTTAACAATTAGTTTGATTAGTGCTATTGGTTAAAAATCATTGTTTAAAAAAAAAGAGGTACTTTGATGGGATGATGATGTACCCCAAGTTGCAGACACATGAGAGTGCTATTTCTATAACACGTAAACCACTGTCTCCCACTCAGAAAAGTGAAGATAGTAAAATATGAGGCATTCATCTACAAAGAGTACTATGTGACCCGTGCCCATGTCTAGTAGACTTAATGGTACTGCTGGTCAGCACTTGGAATACTGGTCTATTAAAGATTTTATTTATATGCTTCTGCCTTTCAGTCACTTTGTATTAAGTAAATGTACTACAGCACAAGTTGTACACCCTCAGACTCGTAACTGTTTGATTGATTTGTAGCCAAGTACTTCTTACATGTATTTTTGCAGAACTGAGAGACAACTGTCTATGGGAGGTAGAGAAAGCCATTTGTCAGAAGACTAGGAGGCTGCTATATATTATTGCAAATAAGCTCATTACCAATACTGTAATGTAATTTGGCAGAGGATGCTGCATTTATTTATTATATCTGAGGCCAAAGCTTGATTCTGACAAAAGAGAACTAATTTATTTCATTTTGACCTGGAAATTTGAAGTTTGTACAAGTTGGTGTGTAGTTTTGAGATTGTGTTTATAGTTGCAAGTAAACAGTGAATTGTTCCATGAATTGTGTGTTAGCAATCAAGAAAAACTGTAAATTTGACTGCTGTCCAATGATAAGAATGCAGTCTGAAGTTTGTTTACCCAGGTCCACTAAGCTTTAGTGGATGATCCATAGACCAGTCACTCGCCACAGACTCTGAATCTGATATCTTCTGCTGGACTGAGCTGTAACAGAAAAAAAAGAAACTTTATAAGAATTTCCTGGCTCATGCACAAAATGTCATAATATAAAAATGGCAGTTATCATATCATTTATCGAAATGTTGTACCTGAAACCAGCCCATGTGTCTCTACTAAGCTTTAGTGGATGATCCATAGACCAGTCACTCTTCACAGACTCTGAATCTGATATCTTCTGCTGGACTGAACTGTAACAGAAGCAAAATTAACTCTTAGGAATGTAACGGATTCACAATTAAACTACCTTAACAATTAGTTTGATTAGTGCTATTGGTTAAAAATCATTGTTTAAAAAAAAAGAGGTACTTTGATGGGATGATGATGTACCCCAAGTTGCAGACACATGAGAGTGCTATTTCTATAACACGTAAACCACTGTCTCCCACTCAGAAAAGTGAAGATAGTAAAATATGAGGCATTCATCTACAAAGAGTACTATGTGACCCGTGCCCATGTCTAGTAGACTTAATGGTACTGCTGGTCAGCACTTGGAATACTGGTCTATTAAAGATTTTATTTATATGCTTCTGCCTTTCAGTCACTTTGTATTAAGTAAATGTAAAAATAATATACAAGAACACATAAAGTACTTACCAACCAAATCACATTTATGCATGATATGAGTAAAGATCTGTACAAAGTAAAATAATTGTAATGCTTGCGTTGCTTTCAGAATGTTATTTTATATAATCTCTGTGCATGTTTTAATTTTTCTTCTAGACACAATCTTTCTAGATCAAACAAAAGCAAACAAACCAACACTGGTTGAAATTATTTAAATAGTAGAAGTACATATATTACTTCTAAAAAGCAATTGTTTTCATCTTTTTGTTGTTAATTAATTGTAGTGACTGGAGAAATGTTCATCTGTGAGCAAAAGAATATGAAAATATGAACTGCATATGTTAGGTGGGTGTCCTCATTCATTTAAAATTTGAATGTAAATATACAGTATAGGTAACATATGAGTAAAATGAATAATTATGAGTAAAGATGGGAATGTCACTGTATGTGCATTAGGTTTGAAATACAAATGCAAGATAGCATGTAGCCATTGTATGAACAATCAAAATACTAAGATTGTTATGCATAATGTGAGTAAAGATTGTACTAACTAAAATAATTGTATTGCGTGTGCTGCTTTCATATTGTTATTTGATATAATTTCTGTGCATGTTTTAATGGTTCAGAAATCTTTCCAGAACAAAAACAAAACAAAACACTGGTTTAAATGATTTAAATAGTAGTAGTATTTATGGTCTCACTTTATTTTAAATTCCAATTCTCGCTATTAACAAAGCATTAACTAAGACTTTTGCCTCACTAAACTCATAATTTGCTTCTTATTAATAGTTAGTTAGGTAGTTGTTAAGTGTAGGTATTGGTTAGGATTAGGGATGTAGAATATGGTCATGCAGAATATGTGCTTTATAAGTAATAATTAACAGCCAATATGTTAATAATAGGCATGCTAATAAGCAACTAGTTAATAGTGAGAAGTGGTCCCTATACTGAAGTGTTACCGTAATTTTAGTGGATCATTCATAGATCATAGATAGTCATTCAGCTTTATTATTAGAAAACAGCTTACATTTCTTAATTTTAATCACTTCATCTTTATGATGGAAATCATCAAACAAATCAATACACTGTTTTATGGTTGAAAATAATTGTTTATTTTTTTCAGGATAGAAAGGGTTATTTTTTTCTATAAAACAAAATTTATTTAAGTGTTTATTTATACAGTAACTACCTGCATCTTGGTGAAAATTCTTCATTGCTGAATGTATGTTTGTCATCCATGATGGAGAAGTATCTGAAGAGCAGGCTGATCTCCAGCACTGACTGATGAAAATGACAAACAAACACAAGAATGAAATAATTAAACTGTCTTTGTTCAGCTGAATAGTTTGAGATATAACGTCATGCAAGAGCTGTGTTCATAGGCCTAATGTAAAATCGTATGTTAACAGAAATGCTTTTTAGACATTTGACGAATCACACAGCACTGAATAGGCAACTCAAGAAATCACGTTGTTTAAGATGAAAATATCACATTATTAATATGTTAAAAAAATCTTCAGAGAAATATTAACACGGAAGTAACCTGTAAAGAGTCTCGAGACGAGAACAACACTCACCTTAATCAAAATGTGACTACATACAGATTCACAAAATCCAACCTAAACTTTATGAACATATCTGTTAAACTCTATATTGCAAAGATTATGTTCTGTCTGTTTAAAATGGCGAAAAATGAACTCTGAACATGTACTTTGACTTTTGTTTTATTTGTGACGAGGTGAGAGAGAATGATTATTATATGACGTTACGCAACTCGATCTGAGGACAGATAAACATGCACGGCGGTGAATATGTTATGATTATTAGGCTATCCATCACTTGGCCGACAACTTAGTTATGCAATACTTATGGGAAATGTTTAAAGTTATTTTTCTTTCTTTCATTCATTCTTTCTTTCTTTCCTTTATTACTCGATAATAATAAAGTATTTTACTACATATACTTTTATTATTATTTTGAGTGAAGCGATCTTTTTATCTATCTGATTGCAGTTTGCAGTGTTTAATTTTCTCAGATTCATCTTCCAGGATTAGTGGAGACATGGAGACAGCGCTTATTGCTTATTATAACAGACAGATTCTGTCAAGGTTTGTGTCTCCAGCATTGCGGACAGACATCAGAGTGCTGTACGTGGTGTAATTATTACTTTTCATTTATCTGTGCTTGAGGTTATTTATTTTATGCATTCATTTTAAATATCTAAATAAAAGCAAATTTAATATTAATGTGATTTAATATCTTTATTAAGCGTAGATGTATTTTTGCAGTGGTCATTGCATACGGATCAGGACTTGTAATCTATCAAAATGAAATGATTCTCAAGTTTTTGCGTTTGGAATCCAGAGTTAATTCCAAATTCCAACTGCACTGCAGGTTGGGTGCTAAGCTCTGTAGAAGAGCCTCACTCAGGTAACTAATTCACTATTACAAAAAGCTTTTTTTTGTGTATTTTCAAGATACAAAATACTGTATTTGGATAAATGTTTTCATGAATCTTGAAAAAAAAAGTTTTTTATCCTTCCTGCTACTAAAATTTGTGTACATTATCACAATATTGTGACATTTTTCATTTACATTATCCCAGAACCTACAGAAGCTGTATTTTTCTTGGTTTTCCAGATTGCTCGATTCATCCAGAACACAATAATTCTGGTCCGTCTGCATCAACAAACCTAAACAGCATTTTCAGGAACTACTGTATAATAGATGATTCACATTTCCTGTCTGGACCACTAGAGGGCGAGTGTTTGAGAGGTCAGGCGAAAACCTCTGGTATGTAATATACTGTAGGTCCACACAACATAACATTTAAAAAATATAACATTTTCAATGGTAAGCTAAGCCTTAAAAAAAAAGGCCAAACAAATGTGGCAATATTGCACTGCCACTTTTTCTAATGTCCTATTATTTTATAAGGCTGTTATTGACATATGTCGTATAAGTACATGTATATTGTGAAGAGTTGATCTTCAGTGCTGGAAACGGCAGTACGGGAGTAGTCAGCGTGGGAAGTAGTCGGACTATGATCGCATTGCGCCGGCATGGCGCGGCAGTGATGTCATAAGCGGGTGCCGCCCGATCGTTTGGTTTGGCCGGCGCAACGTGGAAGTCCGACTACTCCCCACGCACACACAAGACAAAACGAACTAAAAATAAACTTCAAACTAACAGCATGGTGTCTGTGTGGTTGATCCGGGGTATGTATACTGTAAAGGAGGTAAAGAGTGTGTGAAAGGTCCGTGTGCCATCCAGATTACGTGTGCACCCGCTCTCTGATAGCTAAACAGCAGGGTTAGGAATGAGGTAAGAGTGTATGTATATGTATTTAAATATGTGTGCCCGTACTGCCGTTTCCAGCACTGAAGATCAACTCTTCACATCACCTTCCCCCTCTCCAAGCCGCGTACTGTCCGGATACCTCGACAGGTAGTCGGCAACCAGGTTCAGCCTCCCAGGCCGATGTCGTACCTTGAAACTGTAGGGCTGGAGAGCTAGGTACCACCTCGTGATGTGGGCGTTATGATCTTTCATTGTGTGAATCCACGTCAAAGTCCGATGGTCTGTCTCCAGTTCGAACTCTCTCCCCAAGAGGTAATATCGGAGGGATTCCAGGGACCACTTGATTGCAAGACACTCCTTCTTGATCGTGGAATACCTGGTTTCTCTAGGCAACAGCTTCCTACTCAGAAACACGACTGGCTTCTCATCTCCCCCAGTCCCCTGGGCTAGTAATGCTCCAATTCCCTTCTCTGAAGCATCCACTTGCACCAGAAACCGCTGATTGAAGTTGGGGCTTTGTAGGACTGGGCTGGAGCACATCCTCTCTTTTAGGGTGCTGAACGCTTCCTCACAGGCACCAGTCCATGCCACCGGGTTCTTCCCAGTTTTGGTTAGCAAGCCGGTTAGTGGTGTTGCAATGTTAGCAAAGTCTGGGATGAATCTGTGGTACCAGCCCACTAGGCCCAGGAAGGATCTCACCTCCTTTTTCGTCCTAGGTCGGGGACTTACTTCCACCTTACATACCTGAGGTCGCAGCTCGCCATTGCCTAGATGGTATCCTAGGTAGCTGGTCTCCTGCCTAGCCCTCTCGCACTTTGCCACATTCAAGGATAGACCCGCTGCTTGAATCTTCTCCAGAGTCTGTCACAGATGTTCCAAGTGGTCTGCCCAGGTATTGCTGTAGATCACAACATCGTCCAAGTATGCAGCCGACCACCCTGCGCAGCCCTTGAGAACTTGATCCATGAGTCGCTGGAAGGTCGCGGGCACCCCATGCAGCCCAAAGGGTAGGACCGTAAACTGGAACAGTCCCACTGGCGTCCTGAATGCGGTGTATGGTTTGGAGTTTGGATCAAGGGGCACCTGCCAGTACCCCTTACACAGGTCCACGGTGGTGATGTAACGAGCCTGTCCTATCCGCTCCAGCAAGTCATCAATTCTAGGCATTGGGTAGGCGTCGAACCTTGACTGGGCATTAAGCTTACGAAAATCGAAGGATCCATCCTTCTTCGGGACGATGACAAGGGGGCTACTCCATTCGGTGTTCGATGGTTTGATTACGCCCAGCTGCTTCATCATTTCAATTTCCTCCTCCAAGGGTTTCAGTAGTCTCTCTGGTATTCTATATGTCGTGAAGGGGTTATATCTGTAAGGTAGATGCTGTGCTGTACCAGTTCTGTCCATCCAGGCCTCTGACGGAACAGTAATGGGAAGCAGTCCAGGAGGTCTTGCATTTCAACCCTTACGGGGTCCTTCAGATGGTTCAAGTTCACCGTGGCAGGATGTCTCTGAGGTCTCACCTCACGAGCAGGCTCATCCTCTTCCTCATCATTCACCTTCCTTAACATTAGCGACCGTTCTGGTGTCTTGTTGGGTATTTCCTTCCATTCCTTCAGCAGGTTTACGTGGTACGTCTGGTGCGATTTCCTCTTGTCAGGGTGGTGAATCTCATAGGTTACTGGCCCCATCTTCCTTACCACAGTGTATGGCCCCTGCCACTTTGCCAGGAGCTTGTTTGTGGAGGTGGGTAACAGTAGCAGCACCTTTTGCCCCGGTTGTAGTTGACGGAATCGTGCCTGTTGATCGTACCACTTATTTTGTGACGCTTGTGCCTGCTGTAGGTTTTGCATTATTTTCTAATAATCCAATAGACCAGAGTAAATTATTCCACTTTTACTACAGTTACCACACCTCAAGACATTGTTCAGACAGGGGCGGACTTACATATTAGGCGAAGGTTGGCAACCGCCTTGGGCTCCAAAAAGTCAAGGGCCCCCTAAAATGCTAACACACACACACACACACACAAATTAAGCGCTAGCATGTGAACGATTGCTGTTTACGGTGTTTATTACCATGACAACTGACAGCTTGTACGAGTTCAATGTGCTTCTTGTGTATCCTGCTTGTAGCAAATTAAAATCATGCATCTGAAGCTGTATTTAAATATTGAGCAGTGCGTATTATATGTTTGTTGTTTTAAATGTCGCCTACTCATTTATGAAAAGGAGCTAAGTAGAGGACGCATAGGCTACGTAGTTACTTTTTTAGTTGATAGAATCCTTAGGTGTGTAAATGGATAATTTCCTTTTCATTATTTTTTTTAGTTTCATTTAAATTTGTAGTTAAAATAACTAAAAATAAATGTATTCTAAAGTTTACACTGCAAAAAATTGCCAGGAATTTACAGGATTAAAGAGTATTATTTTACAATAAATTACCATAGTCAGAAATTTACTATGAAATCGATGCATGCTGGTCATTTTCTTACAAATGACTGAACAGCAGAATGATGCTAACATCACACTCATTAACTGCTCTTGTTTTACTGTGAATTCACATTATAAAGTTGTCTTTAACTGTGCCACTGAGAGAAATTTAGTTGTTTACTGCTGTAATTGTTTTGAAGTCACCATAATGGTGATTGGTGATTAGCATTTGTTTGGGCTCTTTGACCTTGTATATTCATATTCAAATGTCTGATCTAGTCATGTAAGAAGTGTGACAAATAAAAACATTTGTTAAAATGGTGACAAGCTAGAATATGAAATAAGCAAATTACCTGACTTTAAAATAGTTAAATTATTCTTAGCATGAACATGAAGATTTTTTTTAGCGTTATTTAAGCATGACGATTAATCAATAACTTATTTCATATGCATAACTGTTTGTGGATGAATCTTTCACGAGAGTGAAGTGACTGCTGAGAAACGTCTTTGAAAGATGTGACTTCAAAACTAAAGACAACAATGGTAACACTCAACAAATAAAACCAACATTACAACATAAACCAACAACACAAACTGCTAAAAGTGAACCAAAAACAAGTTTAATGGTACAAATAAAACCAACAAGAATTAAAAAACTCTACAGCATGATCTATTCATGCTTTATTGCATGCTGAGAACCTTCAGAGTTCTGCACTGTAGAACTGAATGCTTACAAGAAATTTCTGAGAGTGCAGTTAGATACAAGATAAGTCTCACTGTGAAACTACAGTGAAAGTCATGCAATTATTAACCTGGAAAATACTGTAAACTTGAGCAGTTTAAAAAATGACTTGTTTTTAAACTACAAGTCTTAAAGGGATCATATGATGCGATTTCAATTTTTCCTTTCTCTTTGGAGTGTTACAAGCTCTTGGTGCATAAAGAAGATCTGTAAAGTTGCAAAGACTAAAGTCTCAAATCCAAAGAGATATTCTTTATAAAAGTTAAGAGTCAGCCACACCTACCTAAAACGGCTCGTTCTAACACGCCCCCACATACCTACCTCACTATGTGGGAAGATTTGCATAATGCCACCCAAATGTTCACGCAAAGAAAGAAGGCGTAACTTTTATTCTCGCTGTAGTATTGTTGTTTCTGCCATGTCATGAAGGTGCTGTGTGTTTCGTTGTAAAAGCGAAACTACTTTGTTTGGCCTTCCAAAAGAGGACGATATCTGCTTTGTCAAGCCTGGAGCTGATCCGTGCTGGTCGCTGAGGAATACATCAACTTCGTGCTGTTGCCGCAAGCCCTCCGGACGCTCCTTCGTCGAATCAGCCGGCCAACTAGGCCGCCGTGTGTGACGCTGTGTTTCATTGTGAAAAGCAAAACTACTTTGTTTGGTCTTCCAAAAGAGGACACGACTAGAAATCAGTGGTTAAGTTGTATTTACTACACTGTTCCAGAACACTTCAACCCAAATATCCAGATGTGTGCAGCACATTTTATGGAGGACTGTTTCCTGATCCTGGGAGAGTAGACTACAATGCCGTCTTTTATATTTAAAGAGTTTTTATATGTCATATATTTAAAGCGAGTTTTTTGAGCAGTGTAGAGTAGCTCTTGTTGTTTGTCATTTCTCCGATCACAAATGCAGACAGAGTTTTATGTTTACGTCCTTTAAAACACATTAAGAAACACACATTGGCAACAGACCTTTTTCTTTCTGCTTCCCTCCGTATTTTGCACCTTCACCCTCTGTTGAGGCAGGGGTATCAAATGACCAATATAAAAATGTTAATGAAATGAACTGTGTAAATGTCAAGCTTATGAAGTTTATCATATTTGTTTGAAACTTTTTTTTTTCACAAGTGCACCCTAAAACATATTTTAAATGGTCACCTATCCTTATGCACTTGCTCAATCACGACTCACAGGTGAACCGCACACCTGATGCAATCAAATGTGTAATACCTTTACTGCACTAATAAGGCAAAATATTCTAACTACACATCTTGTCAACAATTAGTGATAATGGTCATTCCTGTCCATTTTTATATAGAAATTCAGAGAAAACAGATTGCAGGTATTTCAAAATCAACACTGAGGTCAAACTTTAAGTTTTAATAAATCTTACTTTAGTTTGTAGTTGCTTGAATTGTGAGTAGTGTGTTTTTGGTATTTTGGTATTTTTATTTTTATATGATGTTGTTTGGTATTGGTATTTTGCAAAATATTGTATACTTTAACATGAAAATATTAAATATTCATATAAGAAATTACACCTAGAAAAATAATAAGTTATCCCATGTAAAAACATTGATTAGTTATAAAACATGATAGTTCTGTTGACAGTTTTACTAGCTAGCAGATTACACTGCTGCCGGTACTTTGAGGTTTTTAATATTTTTGATCAAATAGTTCTAATATTTCTGAAGTGACAGGATCGCTCAGTATAATAAAGTGTTTGAAATGTAATACTTTATTCTCAGATCACATCAAAACATTGCTCAACGCATATACTTATATAATTAAATAAAAATGTTTTTATGCTGTATAAAGGTTTTTGGGAATTAATGCAGTGACATTGAATTCAGATTCAGTGGAAGATATACGAGAATGGCACAAATAACCCAGTCTCGTTGGAGGAGGAAAATGAAGATTCAATCAAGACCCAAAAGATACAGAAGGCAAATCATCCTAGTGAGAACTATTAATATATCTTTTTTTATTATATTTTCGTGAATATTTGAAACATCTACAGTGTGTGCAGAATTATTAGGTACACATGTTTTTGAGGTTTACCCTTGCCTTAATTGCTCACTCAAACCTGTTTGATCATCTTAATTGTTCACAGCTGTGACTGTGAACATACATATAGGGTGCAAGTCCTCTTTGTCAGACAACCAGAAGCTGAAATAAATAAGAAGTTGCTTATATTGACTGCAGAATTATTAGTTACTTTTCCAGTAGGCACCTTGATGGGGCAGAAAAAACTTAACTTAACATCTGATAAAAATAATAAAATAGTGAAATTGCTAGCTGAGGGATCAAACATAAGAGAAATTGCAAAAGTTTTTAATAGAAACTGGAGAACCTTGAGGCATTTTGTGAACAATTCTCAAGAAGGGCGGAAGAGGAGAAAGGAGGAGAGAAGAAGAAAGCTGAATCAGAGGGATTTACAAAGAATAATTCAATTCAATTCAATTCAAGTTTATTTGTACAGCGCTTTTCACGATACAGATCATTGCAAAGCACCTTTACAGCAAATTAAGTTTCTACAATATTTAGTAGTAGCTTATCAGAAGTGGATTTTTATTTTTATATGATGTTGTTTGGTATTGGTATTTTGCAAAATATTGTATACTTTAACATGAAAATATTAAATATTCCTATAAGAAATTACACCTAGAAAAATAATAAGTTATCCCATGTAAAAACATTGATTAGTTATAAAACATGATAGTTCTGTTGACAGTTTTACTAGCTAGCAGATTACACTGCTGCCGGTACTTTGAGGTTTTTAATATTTTTGATCAAATAGTTCTAATATTTCTGAAGTGACAGGATCGCTCAGTATAATAAAGTGTTTGAAATGTAATACTTTATTCTCAGATCACATCAAAACATTGCTCAACGCATATACTTATATAATTAAATAAAAATGTTTTTATGCTGTATAAAGGTTTTTGGGAATTAATGCAGTGACATTGAATTCAGATTCAGTGGAAGATATACGAGAATGGCACAAATAACCCAGTCTCGTTGGAGGAGGAAAATGAAGATTCAATCAAGACCCAAAAGATACAGAAGGCAAATCATCCTAGTGAGAACTATTAATATATCTTTTTTTATTATATTTTCGTGAATATTTGAAACATCTACAGTGTGTGCAGAATTATTAGGTACACATGTTTTTGAGGTTTACCCTTGCCTTAATTGCTCACTCAAACCTGTTTGATCATCTTAATTGTTCACAGCTGTGACTGTGAACATACATATAGGGTGCAAGTCCTCTTTGTCAGACAACCAGAAGCTGAAATAAATAAGAAGTTGCTTATATTGACTGCAGAATTATTAGTTACTTTTCCAGTAGGCACCTTGATGGGGCAGAAAAAACTTAACTTAACATCTGATAAAAATAATAAAATAGTGAAATTGCTAGCTGAGGGATCAAACATAAGAGAAATTGCAAAAGTTTTTAATAGAAACTGGAGAACCTTGAGGCATTTTGTGAACAATTCTCAAGAAGGGCGGAAGAGGAGAAAGGAGGAGAGAAGAAGAAAGCTGAATCAGAGGGATTTACAAAGAATAATTCAATTCAATTCAATTCAAGTTTATTTGTACAGCGCTTTTCACGATACAGATCATTGCAAAGCACCTTTACAGCAAATTAAGTTTCTACAATATTTAGTAGTAGCTTATCAGAAGTGACTGTCAGTTAATGTACATATGGCAGAATTGTACGGAAAAATTAATTAAAGACATAATCAATTAAAGACGTAATCAAACAGACGATGGACACTATTAACAGCAATTATTATATGATGCAGTCAAACTTATAGCTAAATGTGGTAGTTCTGTATGTTGTTTTCCGGGTTTGGCATCATCTGAGGTCCTCTGAGGGGTTGGCATCATCTCTTCTCAGGTGTTCTGGATCCAGACTGAAGCTTGTGTAAATCCTAGTTACCACGGGATGTCAATCCCAGCAGAAACAGAGAAACACAAGACATAATTAGCGTAGCTGCTGTTCCAACCAAGCAAAATTTATTTGTTTAACCCAAACTAAAGAATAATAATGTGCATTTGATCAGATATAACTGCAGTAAAAGATTATGAGATGCATTATTTGAATGCTTGGCCAAACAGATGTGTCTTTAATCTAGATTTAAAC
>NW_015506359.1:193849-240643 GCF_001515645.1 Sinocyclocheilus grahami
TATATATATATATATTTGAATTTTTTTCACCTCCACACAGGGCCAGTTCTAGACATTTGGAGGGTCCCGCAAAGCTACATTACATATTTAATTTTTTATGGTGACTGAAAATAAAGAAGGTGAATGGTGACTCCCTAATAAGCACAGGATGAGGCTGAACGTGAGGGCTTTGAATCTCACGATTGTCATTCACCAATTGTAATACTTTCCATACCCAGCAGCAGAAAACTAGAAGTAGTATTTGTTTTCACTAGAGACTTGCAGAGTTTTGCATTTTGTGCTTGTGGTTTTGTGTTTAGAGTTTAGAGTTTTGGGACAGCGGGCCAACCATTCAGCAAACTTTTGTAAACATTTGGGAAAAACTGTATTTTGTTAATCCTCTTTGAACTGAATCAAATGCATACAGTACTCCTTCAATGACCGAAACATAGTAAAATGAAACAATAGCTGTTCTCTTCTCTCAGTGTGCTTATTAATGTGGAATTAGGAGAATCTACTCAAATTGGGTTGTAGTCTTTGTGCTGCTTCCCTCATTGCAATTCCATTAACAAGTACATGGTCTCTCACGGTTGCCAGAATTTGTATCTGGCAGAACTATTGGTATCAATAGTAATTATTTTGTTTTGCAAAAAGATTTGCAAATTGTGTTCAACTACCTTACTTTGTTTAAGGTTTTTCCAAAACAATGATTTATTCAACACGTTTGAAAATTCTGAAATTAGACACTTCACCTTTAAGACTTGCAGAAATTGATTAGTGTATAGTAATTTCCCAGAATTGCCTTAAACGTGTTAATGTTTAATCACTCCTCAAATACACGTTACAAAGGTTCATATTGGTATTTCAACCATATCAGAGAGTTAAACCATGCTCATCATGTCCCCTATGCACTACGCAACTGCATGTTTCATCACTTTTTTCTTGTACATCTCTGTATGTAAAGGTAAGTGCATTTAAGGTAACAGCGTTTTCAAACTGTGGGTCACAAAGTGAGAATGATGGTGTGTTCATCCATGTTAGAAGAAGGTCTGTGGCCTGAAACATCCGTTTTTATCCCATTGTGGCTGTTATTATATTAAGAATTATGCATGTAAGACATTTCCAGAGTGTAGATATCTTTTGTATGGACTTAATAATTTGGTTGAGGCACTTACTGGAAGAGCACTGTGATTTGGATTATAAAAAATTATTAAATTCAATTATCAAGTTGGTTGGTGGGCATTTATTTACATATTTCTAACATAATGCAAGTGGCAAGTAATAGATCACACTACTGTTTCCAGTCCTGCTTTTCAGTGGCAGCGATCCTTCATGGCTGCACACAAATACAAACATGCAATGTCATCTGTGCAGTCCGTTTCACTAACACATTGCTTGTGAGCTGGTCTTTTAATTATGTGTTTAAAAAGTTGGTAACCCTTTATTTTAAAAACCAATTCTCATTATTAATTACTTGCTTATTAGCATGCATATTACTAGCATATTGGCTGTTTATTAGTACTAATAAAGCACATATTAATGCCTTATTTTGCATGACCATATTTTAGATCCCTTTATCCACCCCGTACCTAAACTTAACAACTACCTTACTAACTATTAATAAGCAGCAAATTAGGAGTTTGTTCAGGGAAAACTCTTAGTTAATAGTGAATATGTGTTCCCTATTCTAAAGTGTTACCAAAAAGTCTAACAAACTCAAGAGTTACCGGTTTAAATCAATCTGACAAATATTCCATTGAATAACCTCACCACATCCAGTTAATAAACCATGAGATTCATAAATTTAAGTGCAAATTCCATAATTCTGTGTAAATTACTACATTTACATGCACACCGGAAATCCTCTTGTTGTGAGAAAGTGGTTTAAAACAAGAAAGTGACATTTGCGTTTTCAGGCACTGTGTTAGCAGATTCCCCTTAACCCCATGTATACATGCATTGTGGTCAGTAAGCAGCTTTCTTCACATCTTTCTGTTACTTTAGTTATATCATGCACACTCTTCAGAAGAGTACTTGACTTGCTGTGCCACAAGAAAGAAAAATATACTCACTCTTTATGTGTATACCTCTGTATGAAATTTGACTGTACTACACTCTAAAAAATGCTGGGTTAAATATAACCCAGCGCTAGGTTAAAAAGGGACAAACCCAGCTATTGGGTTGTTTTGACCCAGGTATTGGGTTGTTTTGACCCAGCTATTGGGTTGTTTTGAACCCAGCCATTATTAATTACTTGCTTATTAGCATGCATATTACTAGCATATTGGCTGTTTATTAGTACTAATAAAGCACATATTAATGCCTTATTTTGCATGACCATATTTTAGATCCCTTTATCCACCCCGTACCTAAACTTAACAACTACCTTACTAACTATTAATAAGCAGCAAATTAGGAGTTTGTTCAGGGAAAACTCTTAGTTAATAGTGAATATGTGTTCCCTATTCTAAAGTGTTACCAAAAAGTCTAACAAACTCAAGAGTTACCGGTTTAAATCAATCTGACAAATATTCCATTGAATAACCTCACCACATCCAGTTAATAAACCATGAGATTCATAAATTTAAGTGCAAATTCCATAATTCTGTGTAAATTACTACATTTACATGCACACCGGAAATCCTCTTGTTGTGAGAAAGTGGTTTAAAACAAGAAAGTGACATTTGCGTTTTCAGGCACTGTGTTAGCAGATTCCCCTTAACCCCATGTATACATGCATTGTGGTCAGTAAGCAGCTTTCTTCACATCTTTCTGTTACTTTAGTTATATCATGCACACTCTTCAGAAGAGTACTTGACTTGCTGTGCCACAAGAAAGAAAAATATACTCACTCTTTATGTGTATACCTCTGTATGAAATTTGACTGTACTACACTCTAAAAAATGCTGGGTTAAATATAACCCAGCGCTAGGTTAAAAAGGGACAAACCCAGCTATTGGGTTGTTTTGACCCAGGTATTGGGTTGTTTTGACCCAGCTATTGGGTTGTTTTGAACCCAGCGGTTGGGTTGTTTTGACCCAGCGGTTGGGTTGTTTTAACCCAGTGGTTGGGTTGTTTTGAACCCAGCTATTGGGTTGTTTTGACCAAGCTATTGGGATGTTTTGACCCAGCAGTTGTGTTGTTTTGACCCAGCTATTGGGTTGTTTTGACCAAGCTATTGGGATGTTTTGTCCCAGCGGTTGGGTTATTTTGAAGCCAACCGCTGAGTCAAAACAACCCAATAGCTTTGTTTGTCCCTTTTTAACCCAGCACTGGGTTATATTTAACCCAACATTTTTTAGAGTGTATGCATAAAAATACCACAATATGTTTGCAAATATTTAGGAATATGCTAAGTTCACATAATTGTTTCTCCAAATAATAATGCTACAGTCAGTTATTCTACTTTGAAATGTGCATTCTGTTTGCATCAGTTGTGCTTTTCATTTCATACCTCTCTGTTGTACTTGTCAGATGAAAATAATGTTGTTTAAAAAACATCTGATGGGAGTGCAACAGTCAAATCTGAAATTTGCTTCATTACTCTGCTACAAAGACTTTTGTTTAATTGTTTAAACCAAGTCAGGCTTGGAGACCAGCTTAGACCAGCAAACCATTTTAAGCTGGTTTGAGCTTTTAGTTTGGAATTTAGGCCTGCTTCCATACCCAGCAAAAAAGGCAAGAACTTCAAAATGACTTATAATAATAATAATAATAATATTAATAATAATAATAATTAATCACATTTATATAGTGCTTTTTCTAGGCACTCAAAGCACTTTACATTGTAAAGGGGTATCTCCTCATCCACCACCAGTGTGCAGCATCCACCTGGATGATGCGACGGCAGCCATAGTGCGCCAGAATGCCCACAACACACCAGCTTATTGGTGGAGAGGAGACAGAGTGATGAAGCCAATCAGCAGATATGGGGATTGTTAGGAGGCCATGATGATCAGAGGCCAATGGGCAAATTTGGCCAGGATGCCGAGGTCACACCTCTACTTCTTCCTCACTAAATCTTGCAAACCAGCATTGGGTTTTTTAGCAGTTAAATGCAGTGTGCTTCTACTACTGACACTCCTGTTTTTCATTCAAGTAATAGCTTGAATTTCAGATCTGAAATAATCAAATGTGAAGGTTAAGAATATTTAATATTTCTCTGTTTCAGCACAATATGACTATGATTATGAAGAGAACGTACCCAAAACCTGCAACACATCTGAGTCCATCATTGGAGGCACGGTGGAGTATTCCAATGGCAGAGCTGCAGGTAGTCTGCTAATTTATCACTGCAGTGATGGATTCGAACCTTATCCAATCAAACAAAAAGTCTGCAGCTCTGCTGGAGAATGGGAGCCTAAGGTATCCAAGGTCAAGTGTGAAGGTAATCTTCAAGGGGCTTTTGCACCCGAGGAGTGTTTTCTACTTCTTCTCTGTACACCACTTTTTAGCATGTTCGCACCACGGGAACTGGGAATTATTTTAGTTATAGGAACTTCTTTTGGGGTTTTAAATTAGCTTCTGCTTCAAAGTAAGGTCTAACCCAGCACTATAGGATCTACCAGTGATGTAAGTGTAGGTTTGTTGACCGAATGCATGCCACAAAAAAACACTGACACCCGCCATTCTTAAAAGTGCCACCTTTTGCCTGTAGTCTGTGGTAAACATTAATTGATAATACCTTTTTTTCTGCACCATAGATTACACTGAGAGAATCTGTGTGTAGTGTATAGTATTCTCTTCATCTTCTCTGAAGAAGCTATCGGACAGGCAGGCATTTTGGGAACAGCAAGGGACTGGCAGTTGAGTGTGGACTATGGGAAACAACTAAAATCCCCTGGGAACATCTGTGTGACCATGCTTAGGTCAGATCTAGTTCTGCCGTCAGAGTCAATCAGGCAGGTGGTCACGCTTAAGCTTACACTTCCATGGGGAGATCATATAGAGGAGGCACGTGAAGTAAGATCCTCAGTCAGTTGGGTTTATCAGGTGCCCATGAGTAAAGATTGATCAGGAATATCACAGAAGCTGCTGAGAAAGCTTCACGGCATGATCTGTGGCAGAACGCATGCTCAGAAACAAGCTAGGGCCAGGTCGCCCAGTCAGGGTGTATGATGTTTGAAAGACCTGAATCTCCCTATGACCCCGAATAACATTACTGATGATGTGTCTGAGCGAATCGCAAGGTGTATATTTAACCACACACAATCATACCCCAAATGTGAATTCTGATGCAGCCATGATTTAATAAAACATATGTTATCATCAAGCTGCTACATATGGACTATTATCGTTCTCCCGTTAGTTGTGTGTCATTGCGTTAATGTGTAAAAACATCTATAACATGTAACGCTTGCAGAGAGAGCCCGCCGACACGCTCTTCTGATTGGCTCTCATATTTGAGATTTTACTGATTTTGTTGCGCTGCATTGACAGACATATTTCTTGTCACTGGATTATTATCATGTTGCGACTGGTTAGGTAAAGATTTACAGTACGTACAAAACTGGTTTCCGCTGCTATCTAATACCAGGATTACATCTGTGTATTTTAGAAACCAGTGATTATGGAGATTATGAGGAACCACAGAAGAACTGCTCTTTGGACGTGTCCATAAAGGGAGGTAGCGTGTCCTACTCCAGTGAGGGATTGGAGGGAAGTGTGTTGACCTATCACTGCAAGGCAGGACACTATCCTTTTCCGGCATCGCAAAGAGTCTGTGACAAAGATGGGGAATGGTCAGCCATGAGACTTCCAAATGGAAAGAGAACACTCAATGCTGTGTGCAAGGGTATGTTCTCATATAAGAGAAAGTATGGGTTCTTAACCCAGGATTATCATTCTTCTAAACTTTGCTTCTTAACCCTGAGTAAAAACAAAGGTTCACACTCATTTTAAATGAGACCACATGCTCGATTTATCCAATCAATAATACTGACATTGCAAATCTGAAAATTCCTAATTAAATTAAAATTGAATTAACAAATGTACTAATGTACAAATGTAGTATTAAACCTTGAATCCTGAATACCTAGGATTAAGTCATTGCCCAGTGTAAAGATTGAACAGTGTGAAACATGTAAAAGGATAAACCCAGCTTTAACAGTTTAAGGGTGCTTTCACACCTTGCCCGTTGTTTCGGAACCTGGCGTGTTTCCCCCCTTAGCTCGGTTAGTTTGGGCATATGTGAACACGGCAATCGTGCTCGGATCCGTGCCAAAACAATCGGTCCGAGATCACCTGAACGAGGTGATCTCGGCTCGATTGAAAACAAACTCTGGAGCGGTTCGGTTGTAGTGAGAAAGCAATCCGATCTAACGGACCAGCGAACCAGGCAATATCACAATGAATAATGGGTAATTATGTAAGTTCCGTGAAAAGCATTAGCTTTGTTGTTTTGCTAATACTTCAAAATGAACCTGTGAATGTCTGTGGGTGAGCACGTCTTTGCCATTCAAAATAAAAAAGCGCACTTTTTCATTTTATAATGCCGTCTTATTGCTCTTCTTCCTAGTAGGTGCATTTTAAAAGTGTTTTCCCGATGAATCCTGGACTCCTGCTCAAAATGATAAATTAATATAACGACAGCTACAAAAAAAACAACAACAGTAAGCCCGCGAAGCTGTTGTCGTTCTATGCTGATGGATGACAGCCGTGACAGCTAAGTGGAATCCCGGAAAATAAACCACGAAACTTTGACCAATGAGAGAACAGTTTACTTGCGCGTGACTTGTATTAACAAATTTGGTCCGTTTAGAAACTTTGCCGTGTGAAAGCGAACTGCACCAAGAATAAAAAGCAACACTGTAATCATTTTAATCCCTGTCTTGGCACAAAGCAATCGATCTACAGGTGTGAAAGCACCCTAAGTGTAAAAAGCCCTACAGACTACTTCCACTTGAAGTATCCATTTCTCTGTTTCACTCTCAGAAATCCTTTGCCCTGCTCAACTTCAGCTTGACAACGGGCAGCTCTGGCCCAGGAGACAGTGGTTCAGGATTGGAGAAAAGCAGACATTTTCTTGTCATGAAGGATTTGTTTTGACTGGATCTGCTGAGAGGAACTGCACTCAGTGGGGTGTATGGACCGGTTCTACACCCGTGTGTGATGACCAGTGTAAGCATTTATATTCCTTTGGATCCAAACATATGCAGAACACACAGTTGTTTTCCTGTTATGTTCTTTTATAATATGTTAAAGAGTTTCACCTCTTTTTCTTTTTTGGGTCATTGTCTGAAATTTCATTATTCTCTCTGACTACATGCACTGAGATTTGTGACATACTTCTGGTTTCAAACAGTACGGCTCCCTAAGTTACGGTTATGTATATTTTCAATGTGCTGTAGCCACTTAGTGGACTAAATGACACTTACAATGAGTGTCTGCAAGAAGACTTAAAAATCCAGACATTTTCAAGGATGAGAGAAGAGATATTCTAATGAATAATATAAGAACAAACCATTATCTGTTTGTATTAAAAGATTTGATCACTCAGTTTTTTTAAATGACAAACATTTCATTGTATTTAAATTACGTTTATGCCAAAATTCAGAATTCATATTAATTGTAGCAGTGTTGTCAACAGCATTACAGCGTTACATTTCTTTAAGGCAGGTGCCGCATTCATTCAAACTATTTTAAAAGACTGGGGAAAAAGCATGACAATCAACACATACAAGCAAATCCTGTTCTGAAGTCAAATTCATTTACAGAAATGTGAAAGGTATGAAATATGATCCATAAGTGAAACACACTGTTAAAGAGAAGACGAGCACTGGACTGCTGGAGGTTAGTAGGGAAATTAATTTACTCACAATGCACATTTGGAAAAGAAAATATATTTATAGGAACGTTTCAGCAGTTTCAGTATAATTCATATTAACACAGAGAACACTTTTTAAAAATCAACTGCCCTAAAATGTAGTAATAATCTGCATTCTCCTGTGAAACTGTCTGTATGTAAGGCTGCGTTTACACTGCAAGTCTTAATGCACAGATCCGATCTTTTGACCATATCCGATTTTTTGGCACATCTGTTTACATTAACTTTAGACACGACTGGTATCCGATATCTGTGTTTACATTAATTCCCACCCAAAAGGATTGTCTGCAGTGATCGCTTTACTATGCACATGGTAGACCATCGGGTTTTAAATGGCCGTGCTTTTAAAATTATTTATATAATTCACGTCGAATGGCCATTATTATTTGCCAGCATGGACAACGGCTGTCATGGATGTTTTGCAGCACAAAATCTGACAGAACGGATAAAGACTGGAAAATAACGGTAATTTAAATTTGTTAGACTATTTTATCTATAGCTCGTTAGAGGTAGAATTATTTAGTGAAATAAAGATGATATTTATTGAAATGAATTCGAAGGAGAGAGAGTTTAATTACAAAAACTGCTAAGTTATCACCTCATTGCTGAGAAATATATGTAGCTTTTAGCTGTTGTATTTTCAAAATTCATGGGGCGGGGGTTGAAAACGAGCTCCTGAATGTGCAATTTCTTATCTTTAGCAAGTTTCCATCTCAATAAAATGTGAGCGCATACAGCACGTCGGCATTAAAACGCCATTAAAAATCTTTATGAGCAAACGTGTCGCCCTCGCATTGGGAGTTCTGTGGAGAATCGGATATGTGTGTTTAGACGTAGGTCGGATGTCTAGATATCAGATGTGTATCCGATTAAACTCCACATTTGGAAGTGGCTCAGATCGGATGCAAAAAAATCAGATCTCGTGCGGGTTTTTGTGTTCACACGTGTGCAACAAATTCCGACCTGTGTCAGATGTGAGCGAAAGATCTGATTTTTTGTGCCAGTGTAAACGCAGCCTAAGTGCACTTAATGCTGTTACCGGAAACGCCTGAGCTGGATTAAGTAGAACGCAGAAATAAGTTGTGCAGGAAATTGTACATAAAATATATAGTATATTATTCATAACTATATTTTAATCATGACAACTCTCGGAAGATTTTAGCATTGTGATGGATATGACAATGTTAATGTATTTTGTCCTGGCGGAACAGATCTGCTACGCTGCTGGTGCTGTTGGTTATTGCTGTAGTTGTAGATTATTGCTGCTGCTGCAAGCAAGTACAGAAACTTGCTACTGCCAATGCATACGGCGATACGGTGCCATGAGTATTTAAGACATGCTGCTGCAGCACAAATATCATATAAAATAACCCATAGCAGATCTATACAGGTGGAGCTGGGGGAGGTGGAGGGTTTCAGAGAAACTCTGAAAGTGTGCTGCAGGAATCTCTAGTGAATGCTAGCCAGTCATATAAATGCAAGGCAGTAAGCTCATTGCTGCATATGCAGCATGAACCAATCAGCTTGGGCCAAGTCGTTTAACTCTCTGAATATCATCGGTTACGTTAACAACCCATCAGCCTGCACCATCTAGAGTTTCATGACTAAACTATATATTGTTCCTTGTTCCAGCGGAGGACTGTAAAAACCCAGGTACACCTCCAGGGGCCTTACGTTCTGGGGAACGTTTCCTTATCGGAGACAAAGTGCACTATCTGTGTCAGTCAGGTCTTGATATACTTGGCCCCTCTGAGAGACAGTGTTTGGATTCAAGGGAATGGAGCGGGGCAGAACCACGCTGCTATGGTCAGTCAAAACAGAGAAACAGAGGTTAATTTACATATTGTAGTGGAACTGACACAATGTAAACATATTCTTTTTTTTTTTTTAGCCCAGTACTCATTTGATCAACCAGATGTCATAGCTCAGGCTTTAGGAGGATCTCTGACCGCAGTCATGGACGTGTCTCTCCCTGACTTCAAAAAGAAAGGTGAAAAGAGAATTTTGGAAAACATAATTTTCTTGTGCACAAGTAAAGATCATTACTGTTACTGCCTATTATTTCAGTTGTTTACTTTTGTTCTGTTTATTGCACAATCACTAGCGCAATCTTTGGGCAGGACTGTCAGGGTTGCAGAAGGTCGCCTGAATGTCTTCATCCTTTTGGACACATCAGCCAGCATTTCACAGGAGAGTTTTCACTTAGCAAAAAATGCCACCATTCAACTCGTCCGTAAGGTTTGTGTTTTTATAACTTGAAAACTTAAAGAAGTGGACTGTATCTTAAAATAAGGGTGTCAATTAAACATGTTAATTATGTAAAAATTAATTGAATCAGAATTAGTTTTCTGTTTAAAACAGCTGGATGCAGAGCAATGACCAAAGTCCAGATGTCTTGTTGACATCTTGTGTGCATCTGATACATGTACACAGACCACAATTAAAAAAAATAGCATAGATAGAATGCAGTGGCGTGTCTTCTGTGTACGGCCCCTACAGGCTCAAATACACTAAAAATGACTTTAGCCCAGATTTTTCCACCAACGTACAGTTTGGATAAGTTGATGCTAGTTACCGAAAGTCAGAGCCAGTCTGCAGATTAGAGTTGACAGATTTCATAGAAAATCGCGTAGTGTGTGATGGTCACAGACCATCCAGTCAGAGGATATCAAACATGTTTGATATTTTGAGCTGATTTTAGAACACTTATTGTTTTCATTTGTCACGCGTCTCCTAGTAACAATGCACACATTTCTGCGTGAGTTTGTTGTGATCAGAACTTTAAAGTGTGTGATCCTCAGTCGTGTAATGTATGATGACCAGTTTTACCTCTGTGACCGTTTACAAAGTCTATAAGTGTATGATATCAATCGTTTTAAAATCTGTTCAGATTTTAAAATTGTGTACTGTATCAGCCTTAAGTCTACCTCGAAGAGATTGATAAAATGGCAAAGAAAAAACAGCCTTGATAGTGTGGCAGTAAGTGGTCAGGAGTTTGGGATATTACCAATAATAAGAGAAATCCTATAGTCGACTACGCCACCCAGAATACACCGGGACATAACAGCCCTAAACAAAGGGACACAGGTTCATTGCCAAAGGCAGGGTGAGCATAATAATAATAATAATGGGTATAAACAAAAGTCACTTTATTAACATACACATACAACACTTCACACCAGGTCTCAATACATCACACGTCTTTACCAGTAACTTATAAAATAAGTACCATACAATGAGAAAATAAAGGGGGAGGTGGCCAGCAAAGACCCTCAGATTTCTACCCCACACTCAATACCCATGACACACACTCGTGAAAAATCAGTAATATTAAACACAGCACTCCATGTGGACACGCAGTACAAGGTACCATGGCCAACCCCTCCCACCTAAATCCACACACCAAACAATACAAAACAAAATATAACAGACGGACCCAGATCTGTGGAGAATCGGATATGTGTGTTTAGACGTAGGTCGGATGTCTAGATATCAGATGTGTATCCGATTAAACTCCACATTTGGAAGTGGCTCAGATCGGATGCAAAAAAATCAGATCTCGTGCGGGTTTTTGTGTTCACACGTGTGCAACAAATTCCGACCTGTGTCAGATGTGAGCGAAAGATCTGATTTTTTGTGCCAGTGTAAACGCAGCCTAAGTGCACTTAATGCTGTTACCGGAAACGCCTGAGCTGGATTAAGTAGAACGCAGAAATAAGTTGTGCAGGAAATTGTACATAAAATATATAGTATATTATTCATAACTATATTTTAATCATGACAACTCTCGGAAGATTTTAGCATTGTGATGGATATGACAATGTTAATGTATTTTGTCCTGGCGGAACAGATCTGCTACGCTGCTGGTGCTGTTGGTTATTGCTGTAGTTGTAGATTATTGCTGCTGCTGCAAGCAAGTACAGAAACTTGCTACTGCCAATGCATACGGCGATACGGTGCCATGAGTATTTAAGACATGCTGCTGCAGCACAAATATCATATAAAATAACCCATAGCAGATCTATACAGGTGGAGCTGGGGGAGGTGGAGGGTTTCAGAGAAACTCTGAAAGTGTGCTGCAGGAATCTCTAGTGAATGCTAGCCAGTCATATAAATGCAAGGCAGTAAGCTCATTGCTGCATATGCAGCATGAACCAATCAGCTTGGGCCAAGTCGTTTAACTCTCTGAATATCATCGGTTACGTTAACAACCCATCAGCCTGCACCATCTAGAGTTTCATGACTAAACTATATATTGTTCCTTGTTCCAGCGGAGGACTGTAAAAACCCAGGTACACCTCCAGGGGCCTTACGTTCTGGGGAACGTTTCCTTATCGGAGACAAAGTGCACTATCTGTGTCAGTCAGGTCTTGATATACTTGGCCCCTCTGAGAGACAGTGTTTGGATTCAAGGGAATGGAGCGGGGCAGAACCACGCTGCTATGGTCAGTCAAAACAGAGAAACAGAGGTTAATTTACATATTGTAGTGGAACTGACACAATGTAAACATATTCTTTTTTTTTTTTTAGCCCAGTACTCATTTGATCAACCAGATGTCATAGCTCAGGCTTTAGGAGGATCTCTGACCGCAGTCATGGACGTGTCTCTCCCTGACTTCAAAAAGAAAGGTGAAAAGAGAATTTTGGAAAACATAATTTTCTTGTGCACAAGTAAAGATCATTACTGTTACTGCCTATTATTTCAGTTGTTTACTTTTGTTCTGTTTATTGCACAATCACTAGCGCAATCTTTGGGCAGGACTGTCAGGGTTGCAGAAGGTCGCCTGAATGTCTTCATCCTTTTGGACACATCAGCCAGCATTTCACAGGAGAGTTTTCACTTAGCAAAAAATGCCACCATTCAACTCGTCCGTAAGGTTTGTGTTTTTATAACTTGAAAACTTAAAGAAGTGGACTGTATCTTAAAATAAGGGTGTCAATTAAACATGTTAATTATGTAAAAATTAATTGAATCAGAATTAGTTTTCTGTTTAAAACAGCTGGATGCAGAGCAATGACCAAAGTCCAGATGTCTTGTTGACATCTTGTGTGCATCTGATACATGTACACAGACCACAATTAAAAAAAATAGCATAGATAGAATGCAGTGGCGTGTCTTCTGTGTACGGCCCCTACAGGCTCAAATACACTAAAAATGACTTTAGCCCAGATTTTTCCACCAACGTACAGTTTGGATAAGTTGATGCTAGTTACCGAAAGTCAGAGCCAGTCTGCAGATTAGAGTTGACAGATTTCATAGAAAATCGCGTAGTGTGTGATGGTCACAGACCATCCAGTCAGAGGATATCAAACATGTTTGATATTTTGAGCTGATTTTAGAACACTTATTGTTTTCATTTGTCACGCGTCTCCTAGTAACAATGCACACATTTCTGCGTGAGTTTGTTGTGATCAGAACTTTAAAGTGTGTGATCCTCAGTCGTGTAATGTATGATGACCAGTTTTACCTCTGTGACCGTTTACAAAGTCTATAAGTGTATGATATCAATCGTTTTAAAATCTGTTCAGATTTTAAAATTGTGTACTGTATCAGCCTTAAGTCTACCTCGAAGAGATTGATAAAATGGCAAAGAAAAAACAGCCTTGATAGTGTGGCAGTAAGTGGTCAGGAGTTTGGGATATTACCAATAATAAGAGAAATCCTATAGTCGACTACGCCACCCAGAATACACCGGGACATAACAGCCCTAAACAAAGGGACACAGGTTCATTGCCAAAGGCAGGGTGAGCATAATAATAATAATAATGGGTATAAACAAAAGTCACTTTATTAACATACACATACAACACTTCACACCAGGTCTCAATACATCACACGTCTTTACCAGTAACTTATAAAATAAGTACCATACAATGAGAAAATAAAGGGGGAGGTGGCCAGCAAAGACCCTCAGATTTCTACCCCACACTCAATACCCATGACACACACACGTGAAAAATCAGTAATATTAAACACAGCACTCCATGTGGACACGCAGTACAAGGTACCATGGCCAACCCCTCCCACCTAAATCCACACACCAAACAATACAAAACAAAATATAACAGACGGACCCAGATGAATTCCAGACAGAACAAAACAGAGTAAAGTAGAGTAGAGCAGAAGTGCAGTCAGTTACGTGAGGTTCATTAGGCTTCAATTAAGATCATTAGAAACCCCTGGACGTGCAATCAATCCTGCTGGACATTAAACGAAAGTTATGCATAAAAACTTGTTTAAAACAAACTTTAAAACTAGCCATACTTACCAAGAAAACAGTACAATGCTGCAATACACATGGTCGCTCACCACGCAGGCTTACAGCTACTGGCAGGCCCATATCTAAAAACAAACAAGGTAATAAGGCTCTATTTAACAGGCAAAAAGGCATTTTTAAAACCGGGACAAACCTGAAAACTGGCCAACAGCCAGCACACGACAGACAGGAGGATAACCCAACTGCTGGCACTCATTCAAAGCGCCACATGTCACAAAGGGGCGGTACCAAGGATGATGCATCCCAAGCAACCAAACACTCCCCCTTTTATAGGCACACAGGCACTAATTGGCTCATGAAACTTACCCAACCATGATAAAGTATGAACACTGATAGGTTCACCTGTTTGGGTAACGCCAGCCAATTATACTGGGTCTATAGCTCACTGCTACAATAGCAAAATAAATAGCTGTGGACTGTAGGCTTATGATAGGCTTATGTTCAATGATATATTGCTGTTAAAAATGTATATAGTTCATTCACTCCTTTTGTGCATCGCCTGTTAATGTGCTGAATGCACAGATGGCCCTCGCTAACCTGGTGATGCCTGAATTATAGCCTTTTTCTCCTCAAGTATTAGAGAGGAGATTGGGGTAAGGTAGGCTATGTCCAGCACAACTGGGCCAAATCCAATGTTTTTGCTCATATGTGACTCAGATCTCTGAACGGCAGAAAAACACTGATTTGGACCACTTCCATATGTGGTACTAAATCAGATGCAGGTTCAATGTTTTGCAGTGCGACCTCAGTCTGAACAGTCATATAGAATTCATGCGACTTTTACATTACTGTAGATCGACATTATTCACAATTCTGCACCGATGGGAGTCACTCCAAAGATTTTACATATCGGTAGTTCTTTGCTCACTAGGTGATTAGTTAGTGTTATGGTGATACCATAGTAATAACACATTTTTTTTATATAGAAAGCAGTCTAGGAGAAATAACTGATGATTTCACTTCTATGCATCGCTGCTCTTCATATACTGTATGCGTACATACTACTTTTATTTTCCACCTCTACAGCATAAAACAGCCATCATGTGTTGGAATCAAAATAAAGTCTTGTGCAATAATAACATGTTGTTAATCTTCCAGCTGGATAGCTATGAAGTCAACATGAGGTTTGACATCGTCTCATATGCCAGTGAGCCCAAAGAAATTGTGTCCATTACAAACGACCTGAGTCAAGATGTGCATTATGTCTTGAGGAAATTAAAAGAGTTTAGCGACAAAAGTATGTTCATTGAGCCATTTGGCTTTTGAGCCATTTGTTTTACTACATTTTTATTGCAGCGTTCTAACTCCAGTTTCCAGTTTTATGAAATGATATGTTTCGTTTTAGGCCACGGGAGTAAGAGAGGCACCAATCTGCATAAAGCCCTAGAAAGGGTGTATAATCAGCTTGCTCTTCTCAGGGAGAATAAAAGAAGGCAGTTCAATGAGACTCAGAACGTCATAATCATTGCAACTGATGGTAAGACTGACCAGTAAGAGAAGGGTAAGTATAAAGGGCCAGTTTTACTTCTGTGTCAGACCCACACCAATATATGTGTGTGTTGTTGCTGTCAGTGCAGATGCGACACATAGTTACACTTCTGTAGAGTTGAACATCAGTCTACGACTACGTAGACTACTCAGTCTACGACTGTGTTTCTCAACCCTGGCTCCGTGAACAAAGAAACACTGGTCAGTACGACATGGGCTATGATGTCACCAACATATGCAGAGCCAACGGTGTAGGTCTGACACAAAAGTGTAAATCTGTAATCTATACTGTAGAAGTATTTGACCAAAATATGAAAATTTAAGTAATCATTTACCAAATTCTTATGTCATGTGACTTATTGGGAACATAAAAGAAAATGGGAACTGTGGGGTCCAAATATCATTGGTCTCCACTGACTTACAACATCATGCATTCAACTGCTTCTTAAAAGGTGCTGTATGTCATTTTAAAGGTCCTTTAATTATGTACTTATTTTGCTTGTGTGTATTTCCAGGCCACGCCAATATGGGACCCAGCCCACAAAGCATTTTACCTATGATCCGAAACTTATTCGGCTACAAACCCAGCAGTGTAGACCACACACAAGAGGAGCTCTTGGGTTAGTTAGTCTCATGAAATTTTAACCCTAATGTCTAACTCTATCAGACTATTTTTTTTTAAATAATTGCTCAAATATCACACAATTATCTTACCATCTCAAGACGTTGGTTGTGAACATTGGTTGTGTGCTACAAAAAGATGAGATGTTCATTAACCATCTACAGTGTGTCTTTGTAAGGCTTTTTTTTAGGGGTTTGCACAGGATGGATTTTTATAGCACCACTATAATGTTATTTAATTGTTGTTTTTACCTTAATGACATACCTAAAAGCAAAGCTGACATGCAAGAATATGTCAGAAGAGCTTTCTTAGGAAATATTTAATAAGTAATTTATCTGACCAGTTTGTAAGTCATAAATAAGCATGTAATATGCATATTTATAAACGTATGTAAACAGAGTTGGATCATTTGAGGTGTTTACGTGAAGGCTTTTCAATCTGACAGAGCCATTTATCTGATTACTAACAGATTATTAGGGTTCATGTAAATGAGGCTAGTCTAAGCGAGCCAGTTTACCATCCATTATTTCCTTGTGGGTGTATTTTAGCAGTGTGGTTGTGAAGGCCTTTAATTTCGTGATCTCTACCCAAGGGGTATGTTTTTAGATAATGTTTTTCATCTTAGTTTTACCAGTTATTTACATTTATATGTTTCACAGATGTGTATGTATTTGCTGTTGGACAAGAAGTTAACAGAAAAGAACTCACAGGCATTGCCTCTTCCAAGAAAGACGAGCAGCATATTTTTGTTCTAAAGGACTACAGACATCTCGGACTTGTGTTCAATCAAATGATCAGTAAGTAATCAGATATGAGAGAACCTCTAGGGACGCCGGTTGAATTGTTATCTGGAAAATTAACATGTTTATTTTCAGCTTCAATATTCAAACTTGAATATTGCTTCTCTCTGTCTGTTATCTCTCTGCTTTTTCAGTTATATCAGATATCAATATTTTGAGCTGAATAGGAATGTGTACTAGGGTCAGCAGTAGTGGAATCAGGATAAGCTATAGGCAATGTAAGAGATTAACTTTTAAATAAAGTATCAATAACAATTCAGAATTGCAGGTATTATATTAAACTTTTCTCACCAATCATAGTCCGTGGTGAAGTTGTCTGCACAGGTCATCTGCAC
Source organism: Sinocyclocheilus grahami (assembly GCF_001515645.1). NCBI lineage: Eukaryota > Metazoa > Chordata > Actinopteri > Cypriniformes > Cyprinidae > Sinocyclocheilus > Sinocyclocheilus grahami. The sequence goes on from NW_015506359.1 coordinate 211,177, forward strand.
AGTAGAATCACAGCAACTCCAATAAAACAGTTGTAAAGAAAGCCAAATTAAAGTTATTACAAGTATGAAGATGTATGATGTTTTTTGTTGTCCTTAAAATGTCTCTTTTCCAAAATACAATCCCTTCAATGTTGGAATCCCACAATGTAAATATCCTCCATCTTGCCTAGGTGATTCTGCTGTGACTAAGTGTGGATTGGCACAAGAGGAGCAGCACAATTCTGAAACCACTTACACCAGACCTTGGCACGTCAATATTATTTGGGTTGGTAAATTCATATCAGGAGTTTTAATGAAATTTCATAGACTTTTATTTTGTTCTAACTTGTTTTGCTGTGTTTTGTTCCCGCTTCTCATTTGTTGCCATAGACACTGATTACTTTCCTCACCTGTTTCTAGTTTTGTCCCATTATCCTGTGTATATCTTTCTCTTGTGTTTTAGTTCTTTGTCTTGTGTTGCTTATTCTGTTGCATGTTTTTCCGGTGGATTATCTTTGTTTTGTTTATTTAAAAAACTGGTGCATTTAGCTCTTTCACCTTGCTTTGCCTACCTGCTTTCAGATGGTAGATTATATTTTTGCAGTTATTTTTGTCATCTAGGGAGTTCGAACATGCAGAGGGTCTATACTGACGAAAAGCATGGTGTTGACAGCTGCACACTGCTTAATAAAAGTGGATGCAGATGAACCTGTTTCATCAGCCAGTGCTGCTGATATAACAATTCGCCATGGTAAGAACTGTTTTTTTTTTCTTCTAGCAATTTTATGGAATAATTCAAGGTAACGAATGCTATTTTCCACACAAAGAGCATCTATTATAAAGCTGGCTGAAAAAGAAAGCCAATTTGATAAAAGATTAAAACAGCATTTTTTCTTTAGAATAACGTTCAGAGATGAATCATTAACAATAAGATCAGGAACAGTATATTGGGTCAACTGTGATTTCTTGTTAACTTTATGCTGTCAAACAAAGAGCTAAACTACAATATGAACATTTACTATTCTTCAATTATCTTACAAAGGTAATGGTGAAGTTAAAGCCATGGAGCTGTTTCTTCATCCACAGTTTAATTTGAGAGGCCTTAAGGACAAGAATGTAAAAGAGTTTTATGATTACGACATTGCTCTGATCAGGATGAGTGAAAACATAACAATATCTATGAAGGCAAGGTAAGATTCAGCTACAATGTTCCTTTTCATTCTATTGCATTAAAAATTCACTGACCTGCTTGTTAAGTCTGACATCACCATTTCCAGGTCCAACTGCTCTAAAAGATCCTAAAACCAAACAACAAATCGTGCTAATATGCATTCATTGTGTGCTTTAGCACTAGCAAAAAAATATATTTTGGCCAGACAGTGATTCATCTTTTCTAAACCATTAAAATATTGGTGTCCTTGTTGCTTGATCCCAAAGACTGTAATGTACAACCTGAGTTTTTAAAAGGTTAGCGTTTAGTCACAACTTAAAAAGCAGACTGCTTTTGAGTTTATTACTGAATCTGAGTCAGAATCAGAATCGGCTTTATTCACCAAGTGTGTGCTCCAGTGATCTGTTGAAGATCAATGTGAAGATGGATGACAGATGGACACCACAGGCTTTGAGGCAGGCTGGAGAGACACCATCTGGGCCTTTGGCTTTCCTTCTCTTCTGTTTCCTGAATACTTTGCTTACATCATCTTCACAGATCTTAAGTGCAGGCTGAGAAGCAGTGGTGGGGTTGATGGCTGTGTTGTGAAACGGTCAGAGCGAGTGTGGGGTGTGAGAACAGGCTTTTCAACCTGCAGTAAAACTCATTCAAGTTGTTGGCTAAAAGTTGATTCTCCACAGTGCTGGAGGATGGGGTCTTGTAGCTGGTGATGGCTTTCAAGCCCTTCCACAATAATGTAAGGTTTTTTCAGCTTTTCAGAGTAGCTTCTCTTAGCTACTCTTATCTCCCTATTCAGTGTGTATTTGGCCTGTTTGTACAAGGCTGTGTCCCCACTCCTGTAGGCATCCTCTTTGGTCTGGAAAAGCTGTTTGAGTTTTGCACTGAACCAAGGTTTGTCGTTGTTAAATGTTAAATAAGTCCTGGTTGGATCACAAATGTCCTCACAGAAACTGATGTAGGATGTCACGGTGTCAGTGAGCTCATCTAGATCAGTGGCTGCAGCCTCAAAAACACTCCAATCAGTGCAATCGAAGCAGGCTTATAAATCCCACTCTACTTCATTAGTCCATCTCTTTAGTCCAGTTATTACTACAGGCTTAGCAGATTTAAGTTTCTGCTTGTAGGCTGGTAGAAGATGAACCAAACATTGATCAGAGTGTCCCAAAGCCACTCAGGGGACAGAAAGCATCCTTTAAAACTGTGTATCAATGGTCCAGTATATTGCTGTGCCTAGTGGGGCATGTGATGTGCTGTATTGACATCTAGTTCTGTTTTGCCAATGAATGCATTACATCTTCAACTTTGTACACAGGCCCATTTGTTTGCCTTGTACCGGTTCGTCAAATCGGGCTCTCAGATTGGGTCCAGACTCTACATGTGACCAGCACAGTGAGTTTTCATAAAATTCAATGAATAAATTATGCAGACATTCTAGTAAATAACATCAAAGTTTAAAGAATACTCTTAGTCTATAGTTAAAGTCATTCTATAATGAAATGAATGTGTGCATGATCAGAAAAGATCCTGATTCATCTGGATGAGACTCCAGCTGAGTTCATCAGACAGGGAACTCATCGATCAAACACGCTCATACATACTGGTGCAAAAGTGAGTGATGTCCTTACAAATCCACATAACACTATTCCATATATATGACTATCTAACAAGCCATATATCACATCAAATTAGAGGGTTAGTGGTTAGTGGGGTTCATTAGCGTGGAGCTTATCATTTTATTGAAGTTAGGGTTGGGTTAGGCATTCAGCAGCATTGCTGGTCAGAAAGTGCATTCATGTATGGCTCTGCAGATGGAAGTGTCTCAGAGCAGGCAGCACAGACTAAGTAAGGGGTTGTTAACACAAGATTCATTCAAACAGTTCCAAGTGTTCCAAGTGAAACTGTTTTTAACATAATTGAACTTGTTAAAGGTTAAATGGCATCAAACTCTTTTTAATTATTTAATTATTATTTGCCTTGATGTTCACTTATAATGTTAGTGAAGTTTAGTGAAGGTCTGAATGTAGTAACATCACAAGATTTGTGGTTTCTGAGATGGGGCTGTGACATGTTAGAGACTGAAGACGCTTTAGGTTTCATTCGCAGCATAAAGTCTTTGAGGCAAAACAGAAGCAGAGTTGAGAAATTCAGGCAGAGATCAAAACCAAAGCAAATAAGAGTCCAAACAACAAATCCAAAAACGCAAACCAAAGCAAACAGGCAGGGGTCGAAAGATGGAGTAACTCCAAAACAAGAGAAAATACTCAGAAATGCAATAGTGATATTGGCAAGACTCTGGAAGGAATGAGCGGACCAAACAGTATATTTATAGTGTGTAATGGCAGAGGATGAGATTCAGGTGTGTATATGGCATTACCCTCCCTTTTAGGCCCCTCCCGAGGGCATGCAGAAGCATTAGTTCCCCTGGGTCTGGGTCATAGTCATTCTGGGTGGAGAGACAAATTGTGACATTAATGTTGAGCAGACCACAGAAAGCCTTCCACACCCGGGATATGACTGGAGGCCCTCGGTCAGATAAGATGACTTCAGGCAGGCCGAAAAACCAGAACACATGACTGAAGAGGCACCAGCAGTTTCCCACGCAGAGGGTAGTTTCTTGAGTGGAATAAGAGAAGAGGCCTTAGAAAAACAGCAGATTACAGCTAGGATGGTGGTATTACCTTGTGAAGGAGGCAAATCGGTCAGAAAGTCAACTGTGGGACTAGGGCAGTGTGGAACAGACAGAGGTTGCAGGAGACCAGTTGGCAGTAAGTTCAGTGATTTGGACTGGGCACAGACAGTACAGTTCTTGACGTAAAGGCTGACTTCTCTTGACAACGAAAGCCACCAAAACCGACTCCAAACCAATTGGATTGTTCTGTTCTCCCCTGGATGTAATGCACCCACTGAATTATTCTCTCCCTTAACAATGAGGGGACAAATGTCTTATCCACCGGGCACTGGGTAGGAGCTGGTTCTTCTGCTTGAACCTGCTGATTTTCCCCCCATGATATTCCACTGAACAGCAATGACCACAAGTGAAGGAGACCGTATAGACCATGGGGCATTTTCCTGCTGCACTGGAGCGTTTAGTTTGGAGAGGGCATTGGCCTTGGTGTTCTTGGATCCAGGGCGGTCACAGTGAATTGCAAACGAAAAAAGAAGAGGGCCCATTGGGCTTGCCAGGTGTTGAGTCTCTTGGCTCTTTGAATATATTCCAAGTTTTGATGATCTGCGAGTACAAGAAAAAGGTGTTGTGCCCCTCCAGCCAATGCCTCCACTCCTCAAATGCAGGCCAATCATGGCCAATAATTCTCTCTGCCAAGTTGAGTTTCCTGGAAAAGAAAGCGCAGGGGAACAATTTGGGTGATGAACCATGGCACTGAGAAAAAAACAGATCCTATCTCAGTGTCAGATGCATCCATTTCTACCACAAATGGTAATGAGGGGTCCGGGTGTTTTGAGGGTAGGGGCCCTGGTGAAATGTGATTTGAGCTCCCAGAAGGCCTGAACCACTGCAGGTGTTCACGGGAGGATCTTGGGGGAACTCTGGAGCAAGGATGTGAGGGGTGCTGTGACCAAGCAGAAGTTTCTAATGAACAGCCTGTAAAAATGAGTGAATCCAAGAAAATGTTGCAATTCCTTAAAGGGGTCATATGATGCGATTTAAAGTTTTCCTTTCTCTTTGGAGTGATACAAGCTGTTCGTGAATAGATAAGATCCCTAAAGTCAATTAGGAATTTACTTTATTAGGAATTAGCGTAAAGACTCCACGCCCTCCTAAAACGCCTCGTTTAAACTACTCGTTTAAATACGCAACGCGTAAAAAGACAGCATAAGTCATTATAATCAGTAATTATGTCCCCACTGGATGCAACAAATGCCTCGTTTATAATGGGTTTTATTGGTTTTGTCTCAACGCGTCGGGACTCGGCATCACAGTATGGTAGCATGTACCTCAGTAAAGAAATAGCTCAAACATGAAACTCACATTTCTCTGCTTTTACAAACAGGTGACTATCCGCCAATCTTTGAAGCACCTGCCGAACATGACAAACATGAGAAGCCAATGTGGGAGAATAGATTAATGTTGATGTAAACAATGACACACTTATTGATCATGTCTGTAAAAATCTCATTCATGAAGGACTGGAAGATGGATGGAACATTGGACAGCCCAAAAGGCATTACCTGATATTTATAGTGCCCCATATTGGTTATGAAAGCAGTCTTCCATTCATCATGCGGATGATATTTTAATCACTGCGGAGATCAAGTTTAGAAAAGAAATGAGCCTCACGTACCTGTTCGATAGCTGCTGCGACCAAGGGCAAGGGGTATGGGAACTGGCGTTTAGCCCTTAGTAGTCAAAACACAGTCTAAGAGTGCCATCTTACTTTTCCACAATGAAAAAACCTGCAGCAGCTGGGAAAGTGGATAGATGGATGAACCCTAACCATAATGCCTCCTCCACATAGTCCTCCATGGCCTTGGTCTCAGGCAAAGACAGGGGATAAACCTTACTCTTGGGAGACTGAGTACCTGGAAGCAGGTTGATGGTGCAATCCTGGGGTCAGTGGGGAGGGAGATCAGTTGCCTTGCTCTTGTTGATCACCATATAACAAACCTTGTATTCAGTCAGCACACCTGGTAGTAGCTGGTTAGATGATGTGTATAAAGTGGTGGAGAGGCATGGCATGGGCTTAACAGGACTCATACAGGTATCGAGGCAGGTCACACTCCACTTTTGAATCTCACTCTCCCTCCAGGATATAACAGGATCATGATGGGCCAGCCAAGAAAAGCCCAGGATTAACAGATTAGCGGGTCTATTGGTTAAATAAAACAGGACAAGTTTGTGATGCAAGGCTCTAACTTGTAAGTGGGTGGGATGGGTCATTCACTGTAGTATCAATGGTTAGTTAGGAAATGTCCTCGCTCCCTGTTTTCGGAGAAAACGCTCAGAAAAGCAGTAGTGATATTGGCAAGACTTCGCAAGGAATGAATGAACCAAACAGTCTATTTATAGTGTGTAATGGCTGAGGATGAGCTTCAGGTGTGACAGAAATCAGAATTCAGGTGAGGGCTCCCTCATAGAGTGGATAGAGTAGCAGTTTCAGGCGTGTATATGACGGGCTGGTTTGAAATCGGGATGTTTTTGGAGAGTTTTAAAAAGGCTAGTTCTTTTTGAACTAGCAATAACATTGAGAAAGTAATTGAATGAATTAATAATATTAAAATAAAGGCATAAATGACTTGCTGAAATACATTTATAATTTAAACTATTATTTTCTTTATTCATTTAATTTTTTTGTATAATTTGTTTATTTTTATATCTATTCATTTATGTGTTCATTTATTTTTATATCTATGTATTCTCACATGTATTGTTTACTTCTGCAGAGAGGTGAATGCATACAGAAGGCAAGATCCACCATTAATGTGCACAGCACCGCATCTCTGTTGGAAGTGATCACAGACAGGTTCATGTGCACTGGAGGAACAGAGAAAAACAGACATGAAATGACTTGTAAAGGTTTGGTTGAAGAAACTAAATATATATATTTATATCCACACACTTAGACTACACATAGTGAGTGTAATTCTTTGCAGGGGATTCTGGCGGAGCTCTCTTCCTACGTAAGAGGATGCGATATTTCCAAGTGAGTGCTTTGGAGTTTATTTTCACATTTCTTTTGCCTTAATAAAGACAAACAAACAAACAATAAATATTCATTCTAAACATCTTTAAAATGTTTAATTCCGAGGCAAAATTATGGAAAATAATGACATGTTCTTTAAAGAATCTTTATCATTGGCAGGAAGTAAGACATTTCTAGGGTGAATTTCTTTATCACCAGGATATTTCAACAAATGCAAGAAGGGAAGTGGCATTAGGGAGCAGAAAAGAGTTAACTGGTTAATGTACACGTGTGAAGTGGGATAATAATGCAAATTGAACTGGAAGATACCTTATCGTGACTGTGCATCACAACAGGCAGCATCAATTTCAGCATTTAATTGTCTGTAAGAAGACCAGGTTTTATCACTATTCATTCACTCATCAGCCTACTTGGAGAATTCTCACACAAACTGCCACTAAGTGAGTGGTTACATTTCGCCATTGCCTTTAGTTTCTCATTGACTTGAAAAACATCAGATGCAGAAAACTCCAGAGAGCACACTGAAGTGTTGTAAAGTGGTACGTTAAATCTAAGCAGAGCAACACACTTCTGAAGTGATTTGATTTCTGTTCCTCTCCCACAGGTGGCAGTCGTGAGCTGGGGCACTAAGCAGATCTGTGGCTCACAAACAGATGTTAGAGTCGACTGGCCTCTTGATGCGCGAGATTTCCACATCAGCGTGTTCTCTCTGATGCCCTGGCTCAAGCAGCACCTTCACGAGGAGCTGGCTTTTCTTCCTTAGCAGGACAACAGAGAATAACAAACACATAAAACTAGGCAGATTTAACAGATTACTGAATGTTTTCAGACTTGCATGCTTCAGTGCAAGAGAATAAATAATAATGTGACTAAAAACAGATTTTTTTTGTAATCCCTACTGAAAGATCCTTTGCTTTAGGTAATTGACTTGTAGGAGACACTACAAATGTAATGTTCATAAAATGACTGTTGTAAGGATATTAAGTGCCTCAGATAAATACACACAAGTTCCCTTCTCTTTGTTGAAGATATTATTTGCCTTACCTTTATAAGTCACTTTTTTTGTTACAAAATAACGTTTTGTGTACCCGCACAATAGCACACATAATTTGTTGTTCTGATTTTCACGTGTGTTTTATGTAATAGTTGACACATCTATAGTCTTGAAAAGAGGTACAAGTATCCACATATGTGTAGAGGTTAAACACCTACATATATGGTAAGCTGAAATAGGAGGCCTTAATTTGTTCATTTGGCTATCCAATCACTTTTGAAAATCATTGTTCTATGATAAATTAATACACACAACAAGAAGAGTCTATAAACTGTGTATCTGACCAGTAAACTGTAAGAAGAGACGTGAAGCACACCGCTGTCTGTGTATGTCCCATTCTTCTCATTGGGTTCCTACAGCTCTTATTATTACCATATTAAATACAGTATTTCTTTAGTGTATCCACCTTATTTTTCCCGTAAGCGTGGCTGTGGAAATTTGTAAATTGAATGCGTCTGGCTTCCGGTGTCATCCGCTTCCAAATATTTTAAGCTGTATAAAACAACTCGTTTTGCTGCATGATTTTGCAAACTGGTGTTTCTTACCATATCATTTAAATATATGACCTTAATTATGAACACACTGGATTGTAGTGCAACGTTTTACCATTTACCGCACTTTGTCATTTTTGTCATTAGCGGCTAATGAAGCAGAAGTCTCACACATTCACAGAAAACAACTGACTTCCACGTCGAAAAATAATGTGGATAGCATGCATACTGTGCCCAAGTATACATGTTTTCTATATGTATAGAACACCTGAATGATATACTACATTTGCAATATGAGCACACTGTACTCATTCTGTTGCAGTCGTCACGAACCCAACACCCTAAACATACCAATGGGAGAATCTCAGAGAAATGGCTGTGTCATATTGAACCACAAACATCTTTTGGAAACTGAAAATGAAGTTTTATATGGACCACTATGATTTACAAGCAGTCTGTCTGCTGAAGGTGCTACTGAACCACGCTGTGGTCCAACAGCTGCTTTGGTGGCATAATAATTTTAAGCGTGTGATCCAGAGCCACTGCTGTAAGACCCCAGACTCGATGCTTAGGGCTGTGAAACACCGGGAGTGTGTACCCATAACGGTCTCCAGTGCGGAAGTGTGTGTAGCCTCTGTTTTGGGGTTGACATAGATGCTCAAACGTCAGGGTAAAAATCTCTTCCACCTGTCAGAGGAAGAAATGCAGTGTTACTCCAGTCTTATCTGAGGACAAACACACTGCCACGATTTCGAAGAACTGAATAGATTGTGATGGGATGCAGACTGTGCTATACCTCACTCGGATTAGGTCGAAAAGAGAGCGCCTCCAATGGTCCGAGATTGGCTATTACAGGCGCAATCATCATTCCAGACTGCAAATTAGGTAAAAATAGACATTCAACTGGAGAATTACACTGATTTTCACTCCAGAAATACATTCAGGTGCATTGAATAGAGTCAAATGAGCATTCATACCCATGAAAAACCATGCATCTTTCCATTTCGGTACACCAGTACCAGCTTTACAGTCACAGTGAAACAGATTACAAGACAACAGATTATCAACAAAGAAAAAAATTGGTTCTACGCTGTTGTTGATTGGTTGTTGAGATGTGGGCGTGGCAGATGTGCTTGCAGGGGCGGAGTTTAAGTGCACAAAATTATTGGAGAAATCCTGCACACGTCACCAGAGAGAAGACTGACATTTTCTGATCAATGAGTTTTGAGAAAAAGCCCTGTTCATTTTCATGTTTTGTTGAAACGTACTCTACGTGAGTACAGGAACACAGATGCATCTAAAGTGAGTCGGAGCTCATCTCATAACCCAATGCAAGTACACACTGCATTCACAGCACTGCAGAAAGGGGCGCTGTGGCAGGAATTAGCGTAAATGCCTTCTTTTATGGTCAGCTTTCTCTTTCAGGTCAACTAGTGTCATGGCAGAGCAAGAGTTTGAAGACTCAAGTGTCTCAGTAATTCAGAGGCTGCATTCGGAGCGGCACGATGAAGGCTGTGCTAACTCGAAGGCTCCTTCAAATGCATTCTCAAAACGCGTCTTTTGTTTCCCGAACCAAGAAGGACACAACAGATGGATCCTTTGTGGCCCAGACTATCCCAAGATTCATTGCACTCCAGTGACGACAGGATTTTTTTGTTTTGAGAGAAAATGCCTGATTACAATTTTAAATGTAAGTATTGTGTTTCAACTTAATCAAATGTCTCAAGTTACCAAAAAAAAAAAAAGCTTTAAAGTGGTTTAAATGTTAATCTTAATAGATTATTACTTAGATAGTTAGGGCTGGGTGATACGGCCCAAAAAATTATGACAATATATATATATTTTTAATTTCAGTCGATATCAATAATAATCATGATAAATTTCAAATTTGTATTTCTTTCAAGTTTAAAGGCAGATTCTTGCTTAACCAGACCGTTACTTTAAACTACTCTTTATGGTCAGAACATGACAAACACGTCACGCTTTTTAATTCTTTACACTTTTCCAGTCATTTTTCCTTTAAAAAATAAATATCTTAGTAGAAGAATTAATTTCTTAGTTTCTGCATGTTCTAATGAGTGATATTGTTTCAAATCATGAAACAGGATTGTGTTCCTGACTTTGATGACGTGTATCTTCAGCACAGTTTGCGGTGCAGGCTGCAATATTAATAATACTACATTTTTTTGTCTCTTAGAAATGCACATTTGACAGTAGCTTGAGCTGATAGTAGTAGTAGCTTGAGTTTGGATGCAATGTAAATTTATGTTCATTATCAAAAGCAGTAACATCTGCAAAAATTGTAATAACCTAATTTTTATATGGTGAAATTGAGTTATTTTGACTGTTTGAGTTTTATTAAAATGAACCACTAGTAGCATACACTTAGATCATAATAACCACAGTTAAAACCACACATATAGCACCTCGATGCCATGGTAAAAATGTAACTATATGGTTTCTATTTGTATTTAAAAAACAGTAATCTAAATACATTTAGTATAAATGCACAAACGCTATAGCTTAATCACAAAAAATACTGTAATTATATTACTCCTTTAATACAGGTCTACATTAATAATATAATAAAATTAGATATGCATATCCCACATTTCTGCCAAAATACCATGGTGCAGTTAAGTGTTACTACAGTAAATAGGCTCTGTGCACAAGCGTAGTGACGTAGTTTCCGCTGTCGCCAGAAGATTACACTAGTATTTGTGCAGATAGCTTGATATGTAGAGTCCCTTGTTCTGCTTGCTTGTTGGATACGATATGATGAACATCACTGATGCTTATTTTAGGCAGATCTTGGAGACATCTAGTAAATACTGCCATTTTGGGCGACGTGAAAGTAAACCTGAAACTGATATCCCGACTTCTGGCGACAGCGGAAGTTCATCACTACGCTTGTGCACAGAGCACATCCATGGTAAATGATGGCGATTTGTAGATTGGAAAGTCTTCTGACTGTATCGTTGCACACAGTGCTTCTGCCGTTTGTCAGCGCTGTTTCATCGGACTTTAAACTAGTTTAAATCACAGGCTGCATTCGGAGCGGCACGATGAAGGCTGTGCTAACTCGAAGGCTCCTTCAAATGCATTCTCAAAACGCGTCTTTTGTTTCCCGAACCAAGAAGGACACAACAGATGGATCCTTTGTGGCCCAGACTATCCCAAGATTCATTGCACTCCAGTGACGACAGGATTTTTTTGTTTTGAGAGAAAATGCCTGATTACAATTTTAAATGTAAGTATTGTGTTTCAACTTAATCAAATGTCTCAAGTTACCAAAAAAAAAAAAAGCTTTAAAGTGGTTTAAATGTTAATCTTAATAGATTATTACTTAGATAGTTAGGGCTGGGTGATACGGCCCAAAAAATTATGACAATATATATATATTTTTAATTTCAGTCGATATCAATAATAATCATGATAAATTTCAAATTTGTATTTCTTTCAAGTTTAAAGGCAGATTCTTGCTTAACCAGACCGTTACTTTAAACTACTCTTTATGGTCAGAACATGACAAACACGTCACGCTTTTTAATTCTTTACACTTTTCCAGTCATTTTTCCTTTAAAAAATAAATATCTTAGTAGAAGAATTAATTTCTTAGTTTCTGCATGTTCTAATGAGTGATATTGTTTCAAATCATGAAACAGGATTGTGTTCCTGACTTTGATGACGTGTATCTTCAGCACAGTTTGCAGTGCAGGCTGCAATATTAATAATACTACATTTTTTTGTCTCTTAGAAATGCACATTTGACAGTAGCTTGAGCTGATAGTAGTAGTAGCTTGAGTTTGGATGCAATGTAAATTTATGTTCATTATCAAAAGCAGTAACATCTGCAAAAATTGTAATAACCTAATTTTTATATGGTGAAATTGAGTTATTTTGACTGTTTGAGTTTTATTAAAATGAACCACTAGTAGCATACACTTAGATCATAATAACCACAGTTAAAACCACACATATAGCACCTCGATGCCATGGTAAAAATGTAACTATATGGTTTCTATTTGTATTTAAAAAACAGTAATCTAAATACATTTAGTATAAATGCACAAACGCTATAGCTTAATCACAAAAAATACTGTAATTATATTACTCCTTTAATACAGGTCTACATTTATAATATAATAAAATTAGATATGCATATCCCACATTTCTGCCAAAATACCATGGTGCAGTTAAGTGTTACTACAGTAAATAGGCTCTGTGCACAAGCGTAGTGACGTAGTTTCCGCTGTCGCCAGAAGATTACACTAGTATTTGTGCAGATAGCTTGATATGTAGAGTCCCTTGTTCTGCTTGCTTGTTGGATACGATATGATGAACATCACTGATGCTTATTTTAGGCAGATCTTGGAGACATCTAGTAAATACTGCCATTTTGGGCGACGTGAAAGTAAACCTGAAACTGATATCCCGACTTCTGGCGACAGCGGAAGTTCATCACTACGCTTGTGCACAGAGCACATCCATGGTAAATGATGGCGATTTGTAGATTGGAAAGTCTTCTGACTGTATCGTTGCACACAGTGCTTCTGCCGTTTGTCAGCGCTGTTTCATCGGACTTTAAACTAGTTTAAATCACCGAGTCATCTGAGTTCTTCGCTGAATTCAGGCACTTCACACTGGATCTCACAGCGCTGTTTACTGACGTGTGACTGAGACTCATCAAACGTGTGCTGATAATGCAAGAGGACAATAAAAATCAGACAGTTTATCGTCCAGTTCAGTTCTCTTCCAATAGATTCTGTGCGGTCAACAAGACCAATCCTCCATAGGCTTGATCGTCCTATTTAACAATGCTCAGTTTGACCTTTACGGCCTTCGAAGTCCACATCTTTCTAATATGAGTATAATAACTCACCTGAATAATAACACATCCAGTTTAATGTCAGAAACATCTGGATGTGACTCTATCGCCCCACTGAGCTTCATTACCGACAGACCAATGCAAGAGAGCATGTGAATTATGTTCAATCACAGCGCACTGGCCAAACACTTCTGTCTGCATTCGCATACTTGAGATTGAGAAAAGTATGTTTCCAGCCTAATACCGCATGCATTTTAAATATTAATCATTTTGATTAAGTTTCCAAACTTTATACTCAACATCACATATGTGACCCTGCAGCACAAAAGCAGTGCTAAGTCGCTGGGGGATATTTGTAGCAATAGCCAACAATACATTGTATGGGTCACAATTATAGATTTTTCTTTTATGCCAAAAATCATTAGGATATTAAGTAAAGATCATGTTCCATGAAGATATTTTGTAAATGTCCTACCGTAAATATATCAAAACTTAATTTTTGATTAGTAATATGCATTGCTAAGAACTTCATTTGGACAACTTTAAAGATGATTTTCTCAATATTTAGATTTTTTTGCACCCTCAGATTCCAGATTTTCAAATAGTTGTATCTCGGCCAAAAACAAAACATACATCAATGGAAAGCTTATTTATTCATCTTTCAGATGATGTATAAATCTCAATTTCGAAAATTGACCCTTGTGACTGGTTTTGTGGTCACATATTTGATATTTGATACACATCAAAATATATCATCATTCATTCAGTTTCCGTTCTCAAATAGCATCATGTTTGCTTTTATTACCGACAGACCAATGCAAGAGAGCACGTGAATTATGTTCAATCACAGCGCACTGGCCAAACACTTCTGTCTGCATTCGCATACTTGAGATTGAGAAAAGTATGTTTCCAGCCTAATACCGCATGCATTTTAAATATTAATCATTTTGATTAAGTTTCCAAACTTTATACTCAACATCACAAATGTGACCCTGCAGCACAGAAGCAGTGTAAGTCGCTGGGGGATATTTGTAGCAATAGCCAACAATACATTGTATGGGTCACAATTATAGATTTTTCTTTTATGCCAAAAATCATTAGGATATTAAGTAAAGATCATGTTCCATGAAGATATTTTGTAAATGTCCTACCGTAAATATATCAAAACTTAATTTTTGATTAGTAATATGCATTGCTAAGAACTTCATTTGAACAACTTTAAAGATGATTTTCTCAATATTTAGATTTTTTTGCACCCTCAGATTCCAGATTTTCAAATATTGTGCTATCCTAACAAACCATACATCAATGGAAAGCTTATTTATTCAGCTTTCAGATGATGCATAAATCTCAATTTCACAAAATTGACCCTTATGACTGGTTTTGTGCTCCAGTGTCACATTTTTGCTAAGTTTCAGTCTCAGAATAAAATTGAGCTGTTTTTCCTCCATATTCTCACTATATCAGATTATATGAGCCATAAACGCCTGATGGATCAAACAAAAACTAGCAAACAACACTTGTTTCTTTAGACTTTTAGATTTGCCTAAATGTTCAATAAACTGTTCCATTTAAAAAAAATGTGGGTTGACAATCCTAACCCTACCCAAGTCTCCACTCCAGCGGGTTTATGGGAATGTGGATATGATGTTAATTGTGCAGGGAAGCATCCGGTGTCTGCTCTGATGGAGATGTGCAATAAGAAGAAGTGGCCACAGCCTGAGTTTGTGATGGTGCACCACAGCGGACCAGACCACCGCAAGAACTTCCTCTTCAAGGTTAGTGCTGAGTTTTAGAGGGACTATTAAATATCGTCATTAAAAAGGATGTAAAACACACTAAAATAAAACCAGTAGTTTCAAATGAATTGTGAATGTAGATGTTGGAATATTATAATTGAAACTGCAGCTGCACAATATTTAGTTGTTCTGCCATATGGAAAAAACGAAAATAATGTTCACTATATGACTTGAATATTTGGAAATAATTAATCATTCTAGAGTGGTTATGGGGATTTTGTAGGGGAGTGCATTTCATAGAAAATAAGTGAAAAACCACAGGGAGCACTTAAAGTTGATCTTTTATTGACTACAGCTGCTTTATAAATGCTTCCCATTACAGGTTTGGCGCATGCTTACGGACTTGAATACATCATGCATCCTTTAATTGAAAGTATATAAGACTGATCTTCATTTGTGATCTGTTAATGCTAAAGAATTGGTTTTGACGTTATGGATTTGGGGCTGAATGCACAGATGTGTTTGCTGTCAGTCAGATGTGTGTGTGTTTATCAGGTGGTGGTGAACGGATGTGATTATCAGCCTCAGACAGCCAGTCCCAATAAGAAGCATGCGAAGGCGATGGCAGCGACGGTGGCTCTGCAGGCGATGGGAGAAGTGGCTGGAGACGGCGTTTATACGGGCCCCGTCTTCACCGCAGCCACCAGCACATGACGCGCTCCGTTCATTTCACTTCTCATGTTTCCGTTACAGCAATATCATCTCGATAAGGCATATCTATTAGTACTTTTGTAATTTCTTCAACCACGTCCCCCTTGATTGGGTAAAGCGATGGCCTTTGCATGACAGTGAAACCAGAAAGCATGCACACACGTGAATTGATGCATTTGACTGAACGCCATCATTGTTTTAAACTTGTAAATGTTTCATGCATGCTGTAAAATTATTTTATCTTTTATAAATGTTTTTTTTCTTTGCTTTAAAGTTTTACCAGGCCCAGTTACGTCTTTTATTTCTGAAGGCTTGTGTTCTGTTGCTGGCAGAGAACGTGTTTTTGTGATGAAACCGAATAAATGGAAAATCTTGTCACTGGAAAATGATGCTCTTTATTGTGTCTGGTCAGCTTCACATGTACAGTTTGGAAAAATTACATCAGTTATGAGGACATTTGCATTTGCTTTCACTTCACGAGAAGGTAGCTTTGTGCAAAATATGTAAAGCTCATTTTAGGTCATCAGTTTCAGTGTTAGATTCAAACAAACTGAAGAAAAAAAATGCATGTTCTTAATTTTCAATTTTAGCAGTTCAGCAAAAACGTAATTTATAATCAGGGTTTTTGTGGGTCTTAAAAAGCCTTAATTCACTTCCACAAATAAGGCGTTAAATTAGAGCAGAAAGACTTAAATTCATAAAGTAACGGCATTAAATGTTGCATGGGCTGCAAAAAAAAGATGTATATCTTCCTCTGTATTTTTGTTTCCCGATAGAAATATCTAAACATTCTTAAATCAAGGTAATTTACTTGCGATGCAAATGTAAAATGACTTGAAAATTGAGTTTATGCTGTATCAATGGGGAATGAAAACTTGTTTTTCCTAGATTTTTGAGCCCGTTGTCAGATTTGTTCTTGTAATCATAAACTTCATTTTCTGTCAAAAAAAAAACACTTCAAAGAATTTTACATAACACATATATATACAGTGGGTACGGAAAGTATTCAGACCCCCTTAAATTTTTCACTCTTTGTTATATTGCAGCCATTTGCTAAAATCATTTAAGTTAATTTTTTTTTCCTCAATGTACACACAGCACCCCATATTGACAAAAAAACACAGAATTGTTGACATTTTTGCAGATTTATTAAAAAAGAAAAACTGAAATATCACATGGTCCTAAGTATTCAGACCCTTTGCTGTGACACTCATATATTTAACTCAGGTGCTGTCCATTTCTTCTGATCATCCTTGAGATGGTTCTACACCTTCATTTGAGTCCAGCTGTGTTTGATTATACTGATTGGACTTGATTAGCAAAGCCACACACCTGTCTATATAAGACATTACCGCTCACAGTGCATGTCAGAGCATAACACATCCAGTTTAATGTCAGAAACATCTGGATGTGACTCTATCGCCCCACTGAGCTTCATTACCGACAGACCAATGCAAGAGAGCATGTGAATTATGTTCAATCACAGCGCACTGGCCAAACACTTCTGTCTGCATTCGCATACTTGAGATTGAGAAAAGTATGTTTCCAGCCTAATACCGCATGCATTTTAAATATTAATCATTTTGATTAAGTTTCCAAACTTTATACTCAACATCACATATGTGACCCTGCAGCACAAAAGCAGTGCTAAGTCGCTGGGGGATATTTGTAGCAATAGCCAACAATACATTGTATGGGTCACAATTATAGATTTTTCTTTTATGCCAAAAATCATTAGGATATTAAGTAAAGATCATGTTCCATGAAGATATTTTGTAAATGTCCTACCGTAAATATATCAAAACTTAATTTTTGATTAGTAATATGCATTGCTAAGAACTTCATTTGAACAACTTTAAAGATGATTTTCTCAATATTTAGATTTTTTTGCACCCTCAGATTCCAGATTTTCAAATATTGTGCTATCCTAACAAACCATACATCAATGGAAAGCTTATTTATTCAGCTTTCAGATGATGCATAAATCTCAATTTCCAAAAATGTACCCTTATGACTGGTTTTGTGGTCCAGAGTCACAAATGCTGTGCTAACATGAAAGTGCACACTCACCATATCATGCAGGGGTTTCAGCACACCCCACACTTTATCTTCAGTGATGTGGATTCCCAGCTCCTCACAAGCTTCTCTGAGAGCCGTGTCTACAACAGTTCTGACAGACCGGTCTTTCTTTCCCCCGCGAAACTAACACGACAGGCATGAGAAGGGCGTTTGAACGAGCTCAGAGGAGCTTTAGCGCTGGACGTGATGCATACCTGACATCTCCTTTGTGTCTGCCCTTCAGTTTGGTAGATCTGAAGGTGAAGAGCAGCGCGGGATCTCCGCTCACGGCACACAGACACACCAGCACCGCGTCCCAGCTCTTCTCTTCCCGAGCGTACAGAGCAGCGTTGGCTTGCAGTGAGCCTCGTTCCCTGCAGACAAGCACTCGTCCATCACAGTCCGCTGATGTGCATTTCTGTGCAGCCCGCGAGTTTGCACTACAGCTTTAAAATGACTCTTCCACAGGCCTGGACCAATGCTACACAACCAACGGAAGCTGCTCGTGCTATTTATGCCGCGTTTTAAGGCGTAGTAGCATGTTTGTCTTTTAATACCGCTTTCAGGAGAACTCTGGCATTCCTCCACTTTTGTCCTTTGATTGGTGAGGCTTCGTGAGGGCGAGATGCGTAAAAACAGCAAGACAGTATTTGATATGTGTACCCACTTAATACAGCCAAAATTCATGTGTGTTAATAGTAAATGAGTGCTGATGCATATCTGTATCGTGGCCTTTGGGCATACACGTTTGCAGGAGTCCAGAACTAGAGAGAATCATCTAGAAACGGGGCAGTGGATGTGAGGAGATGTTAGAGCGGTGCTGGAGCAGAAGAGCCCGTGTTGTTCCCACCGCTGCATATCATCATCTCGTCTCAAAGAAGCGCGGCTGCAGATCGTCTGTTCATGCTGGATACGAGTGTCCCTGAGCATCAACACCAGTCTGAGCTGCTTTAGGCAAGTCTTCATGTGCGCAGTCCTAAACATCCTGTTAAAAACACAGTTCAGCATTAACAGCAAAGCGGATTCCTCTGGTTTATCGGTCTGAAGCCTAAATGTGGAAGACTTGGAGGCCTGTACCAAGACGCTAGCTGAACAAACTCTGGGTTACAGGATTTCAAACCAATCCAAGCAGGCTTTGTTGGAACAACTGAGACTGAGACAGCAACCTTGTGGCAGTATATAAAGAACATGAGAGAAACATACAGAGGGGCAAACAACATTAAGCATATTAGTAACTACTCGCTATCATATATTAACATAACACTGTTAACTTAGTGATCAGCCATTTATTCTTTTAAAAACACGTGAAACGTATTATACGAAATTATAATCCACGGCGATATGAGCAAATGTTGGTTTTAAGTTTTAATGAATAAGTCATAATAAACCATTTTTAAAAGGAGACAAACGCAGTTAATCACTCACCTTAAAATAACAAGATTTGCCGGATGTTGTGACAGAAGCAGCTTCTTCTTCGACCATTGATTAAATTACTGCGCACTTCAATGTTTAGATTTATTAGTCACATAAATCGATTTAGCTAAGCATCAATAGCAAATTTATTAAAGCAAAACATATCACATATCATGTTTTATTTGTAATTATTTACTGTTGTTCTCTTTTAACAGCTGTTAAAGCATCTCGTTCACAAATTTATTTATTGAATCGTCGTTCGGTTTGCTCTCTGAGTCTCGAATCGTCGTTCGGTTCGCTCTCCGAGTCCGAGTCTCGAATCTTCGTTCGGTTCGCTCTCCGAGTTTCGAATCGTCGTTCGGTTTGCTCTCTGAGTCTCGAATCGTCGTTCGGTTCGCTCTCCGAGTCCGAGTCTCGAATCTTCGTTCGGTTCGCTCTCCGAGTTTCGAATCGTCGTTCAGTTTGCTCTCCGAGTCTCGAATCGTCGTTCGGTTCGCTCTCCGAGTCTCGAATCTTCGTTCGGTTCGCTCTCCGAGTCTCGAATCTTCGTTCGGTTTGCTCTCTGAGTCTCGAATCGTCGTTCGGTTCGCTCTCCGAGTCCGAGTCTCGAATCTTCGTTCGGTTCGCTCTCCGAGTCTCGAATCGTCGTTCGGTTCGCTCTCTGAGTCTCGAATCGTCGTTCGGATCGCTCTCCGAGTCCGAGTCTCGAATCATCGTTCGGTTCGCTCTCTGAGTCTCGAATCGTCATTCGGTTCGCTCTCTGAGTTTCGAATCTTCGGGGGATATTGATTAAGGATGTTTGCAGACTATTTTTGACATCTCTTGTCAGGAATAATTGTGTCTACTTTTTTTTTTCCCCCAGAAAGCATGTTATGTAACAAACCTAGGCAAGTTTACAGAAAAAGGTTCATTTCAATTGTATGACATATCACTAGAAGTGACTGTTAGTGTAAAGACAGTGTTTAATTGTTTGTCTTACACACACACACCTATCGTTTTGTTTGAACATTGGTTCATCAACTGGAGTCGAGTGAATTACTGTCATGTTGTGTGGTCACCTATAGAGGTCCATTATACTAGCATTAGACTCACAGAGATGGAAATAATTCATAAACAATCTTCATTTGTATTTATCTGAAGAAACAGAGTCATCTGGGACAGCATGAGGGTGAGTAAAGCACAAGAGGATTTTTATGTATTGGTCTTTCTGCATAATTTTTTTCTTATCGTTTGACCAACTACTGATGCAAGACATGAACATGTCAACAAAATGACTAAACACAAATCTTTGTAGCATGCTGTGAAGTTATTATAGGTCTAGAGACCAGCATCCATCATGGGTTTCCCCCTCTTATAAACACCACAAACAAGATTGAGATGCGTTTTCTCTTGTTTGGTGGGTGTGTCAACCATGTCAGCCCAATCAGCAGCAACATGTATATAAACCACGCGGTATTAAAGAGACAGCTCGCATTTAACATCCAAATAAATTCACAAGAGCAAGAATATGATTGTGTTATATGAGAAAAAAGGAAAGCAAGGATTCATGCATGAAATAATTTGATAAAAGTCAAACTCTCTACATAACCATGGTAAAATCACTATAATGCATGGCCTTATTGATTTTAGCAAAATGATACATTGGGTAACACTTTACTTAAAGCTTTTATATATAATGCATTTTAAAAGTAGTTGCAATGCTTTGTAATGCACATTGTATGATCTCCACATTTCAAACCACCCGATCCCTGACCAGATGCACAGGTTTGTCAGCCTTCCTTTAATTTTATTCTAGCTGTGTCATTTTGGTCATGGAAAATGTGTGTAGTGCTCACCTAGAACCATCCAAAGAACTTGTACTACTAGTTTTAACCACACCCGTACTGGTTTTAAATGAAATGTGAAAAGCCGTTGCCTGTGCTTTTGCAGAAAGCCTGCATTGTTCATCTACCTGTCTTCAACATCATGGCTACGACTGCCTGGGCTCCAGAGGCGTTTGCTTGCTCCATATGCTTGGACGTCCTTAAGGACCCTGCTACTCTTCCCTGTGGACACAGTTACTGCCTGCTCTGTATCCAGAAGCACTGGGATCAGACAGCGACGAAGGGCTCATATGAATGTCCTCAATGCAATGTACCGCTGTGAGGACAAACAATGCATATGTGACGAGTGTAGCCTTTTTGGACACAAAGGCCATCAGGTGGTGCGTCCAGATGAAGAGCAACAAACGTGACTGCATCTAAACATTTGATCACGTTGGGTGAATCTCACAAAACCTGTCAAGAACGTTATGTTTCACCACAACATGTAAAAAAAGATAAAAAATAATGTACATAAGGGATTATGTGTGTATTCTCTCAAAAGAGCAGGGAGCATAAACACATCCACATCCATTAAGTACTAGTTTGACTAACTAGCAGTTAGTCAAGGGATAATCTGTCTTACTTTTCAGATTCATATTAGACCCATCTGGTTTTTTTTAACTGATGAAGTTACGACTAGTTAAAAAATCAAATGACTAACTGGTAAGACTAGTCTAAGCAGTTTATGCAACCAGCCACATGACTCGCCTAAAAGGGTTTTATTTTGCAATAACGACATGATAACTGTACGTTATCCTGCTTGTTACACGGCTACATACCAAATAAATAACTGTGGACACGAAATATTGATTTGTATTGAAATTATTGTGTTATATGAGAAAAAAGGAAAGCAAGGATTCATGCAAGATCCATACAACAAGTAAAACAAGCACAGTGTAGGAGAGTGCCAGGGATACTGGTCAAATATACAGTGCTGATAATTTCACACAACCGAACAGAACAAAAACGAGGCTGAGGTGAGGCCAGCATTTGTCTGATATTATTTCATATTAAACAGGCTGTAATCCTCAAATGACTCTAAGCACTTTGTATGTATATAACAAATTGCATGCAACTCTGTCTAATAAAACACACTATTGTATTGATACTTTAGGTCTTTGTATTAATTTTTTTTTTTAAATGTATGTATTTGTCAGTGTTATATAAAGTACTCAATCATCACACTTCAGTAAAAAGTAAATATACCTTTACAGAAATGATTATTCCTCAAAATTAACAAAGTAGAAAGATTTGATTGAGCTTTTTGAATTTGCATTTTTGAATAAACCTGAGGCTTATTCATTTCACTTTGGGTGAAAGGGCTTTTACATTTGCCAAAAATATAACTTTTTTATATTAAAAACAAACAAGCAAGCCCAGCCCAGATGAGAAAAAGTAACACAAAAGTAATGCAATTAGTTACTTTTTTAGGAAGTGACGCAATATTGTAATGCATTACTTTTAAAAGTAACTTTCCCCAACACTGCTGACAATGAAAAAAGCATGTTAAAAGAAAGATATGGAGAACAGTGCATACATTTATGCATTCATTAACATCTCTCTTAAAGAGGCAGTGATGTTTCGTTTCTGAATGAAAAGACTTGTTGTTGATGTACAACAATTATATTTTGAAATTAAAGCTGTAAATAATTTGAGTAGTTTGTCTGTCTACACTAGATGCACGTTACAAACCTGTGATATTCACTGAAGATGTTTTGACATAAATAATTTGATAAAAGTCAAACTCTCTACATAACCATGGTAAAATCACTATAATGCATGGCCTTATTGATTTTAGCAAAATGATACATTGGGTAACACTTTACTTAAAGCTTTTATATATAATGCATTTTAAAAGTAGTTGCAATGCTTTGTAATGCACATTGTATGATCTCATTAATAATTGTAACCACAGGTATAATACATTATAATCTATTTGCTGTTACATCTTTAGAAAGTATAATTTATTAAAACACATGATAAACAAACCTAATGCATTGTACATAAAGGCTTTAAGTGTTACCATAAATGGCAATAAACAAATACATGAATATAACTAATAATTAGCATAAATAATTATTTTGCTGGATACTTCATTATACTAACTGTAGGCTGTTTGTGGCTGTCAAGCAGCATAACAGATGCTTATTTATTATGTCATGTGCACATTTGCATTTGACCAATTGCAGAATTTAGTGGCTCAGTTATGTTATTTTATGCTTACTATAATGTACATTATCTATGCAAATAGACAATGCAGTGCAAATAAAAGTCGTGCTTTATTTTGACGTCACAGCCAGGTTTCAGATAAGCGTGGTCGTGAATTTGACCTTTGCAAATACTAAGCTGATGCATTAGTGCTGTATAGATCGGTTAGGATGCGTTTGACCGTCTCGTGTCATCCTGCAGTCAGTGATGCACATTCATCCGGTCAGTCGTGTGATGGAGGTCTCATCTCCAGCAGTCCTCACAAAACACAGGTATGCACTGAGTTTGTCATCACAGGATTCACAAGGAGTTCGTCTTGCTGCACTGTAAAAAAAAGTCAGTAAAATTTACAGTAAAAAAAACGGCAGCTGTGGTTGCCGGAATTTTATCGTAAACAATACGGTAGCAACGTTTTAGGTTTTACGGTTTTAACTTAAATTTACAGTTAAATACCGCAATTTCATTAACTGAAATAATGCAATACACATTAATTTAACAACATTAGGTGTAACACACAACCCTAATGTACAAAACTGATAAGAAAAAACTAAGAAGAAATAGTTATTTCAACAAAAAAACATCAAATTTGAAATGTAACGCAGGGAATTCTGGGAATGTCAATTTACGGTTATTCACTGTAAATTATACAGCCTTCTTCACTTCCAAAAACGGTATACTACCGTAAAATTAATGTCTAATACATGTAACGTCCAATACAGTTTTTCACCGTATATAGTAGGGGAATTTACCGTTAACCATTTAACAGGTTTTTACTGTAGCATTTTTACAGTATTTTACCGTTAAATTCACTGTCATTTTTTACAGTGTAGATTGTAATCGGTTTTCTTCTCAGTTACAGAAGTTAAGTTGGACACTACGAAACCAGATGTTAAACCCAAAGTCCAAGCTTCCTCTGTTGCAACACAAGAACATCACGAGACACAAGCTTGTCCCTCTGCCAATCCAGGTCTTGATCTTCATTTCATTCATAAATTTAAAAAATACAAAATCTTAATGGTCCTAAAATATGCATATAATACCACACAATTTTTGGATGGGTGAAATGTGACCTAGACATGTTTCATGAGATTCACCCATTATATTTAATGCAGTTTAAACCTCTTTATCATCAGCATCCTTTTGTGTGTCAAATCCAGCACCTAAAACCAGAGAGGAAATGCTTAAATGTGAGACTGTATGATTTTCAACTTCATTTATTTTGTTGGCCATTTTTTGTTCTTTTTTCATATTTAACAGTGTGCGTTCCCTTTTAGTCCGCATCAAGCCCACACTGGATTACAACAGTGCTTTCCGTCACATTCGTCTGTCTGATGGATATCGCAAGGCGACTCTGTGCAGAGAACCAGCAATTTGCAACTTTAAATTAATGATTATGTTTTGACACACAAAAAGCCTTACGGTCAAGGTGCTCCTGAAGATATATTGAGGTCTTATGAAGCGAAATGATCAGTCTGTGCAAGAAACAACATCATTTACATTATTATTTCCTTTTGGCAAAAAGGGACGAGATTTGTTTCTGTGAACTGGTGCTTTCTGACAGCTCATTTCAAATTGGAGCGACTGTCAGGCAGATTCGATTTGAGGAACTTGTAGATCTGTGCTGCTCGAGCCGTAAACTGATGCAGACGCTTCAGTCCGATTTTGGTGAACTGGTCAATCCAGTTCACTAAAAAGAATCGGTTCAAAAGAGTGATTCGTTCACAAACCTGACATCACTTCGGACTGTTTGTCTGAGGCTGCAGAGAGTTCTGGAACAAGGAGGTGCTGGAGACTAAAGGGTTCCCGCTGGTTTCATTCTTGGGTTAACACATGAATTCTTAAGTCTTTTGAAGTTAATATCTTTCCATTTTTTGTGACGCCTGCTGCCCCGTTGAGCATTTCTTTTTCAGTGGTCACGTCTTTATTTTGCTATTTCTATAGTATTGCACTCTTTTCAGGGGCATTTAATAATTTTTTAACTTTTCAGTGTGTTAATCTCTTTTTTTTTTGGTTTATTTTACCTGTAAAAGAAATACGGCATGTTTCACTTGCAGCCCTAGTTATAAATTATATATATCTTATAAATAATTATATGCAAAATGAATAGCAGTTCTTAAGATTGATGTGGTCTGGATATGTGCTTGGTAAAAAATATGATCAGGATATCGATTATGCATGCACTGTAGATAAAGAATCCTGTTAAGCAGATAATACACTCTTAAAAATAAAGGTGCTTCAAACGGTTCTTCAAGCGATGCAACCATTTTTGGTTCCACAAAGAACTATTCAGTCAAAGGCTCTTTAAAGAACCATATCTTTCTCAACTTTTTATAATCTGAAGAACCTTATTTCGCCACAAAGAACCTTTTGTGAAACAGAAAGGTTCTTCAGATGTTGAAGGTTCTTTATGGAACCATTTAGACAAAAAGGTTCTTCTATGGCATCGTGAAGCACCTTTATTTTTAAGAGTGTAGACACATCTTTGTATTTTTTCATTTATTTATCGACTAAAATAAGTCATGGAGAAAGTATTGAAGTCAGGTGTTTCCGTTAAGTCAGGTAAAATAGTTTAACAAGTGCTGCCCATGCTGAAAAAACATACAGATATAGAGGCCTCTCTTGCAACGATTTTTCATTCTGTAAAAAAAATAATTTATTAAGCGGAAGCTTTATCCAAAGTCATGATAGTTCACTTATAGCTCCCGTCTGGTTCAGAGATAAGTCTCAGTGATCGTGTAGAGCTCTGTGTGTGCATTTATTTCTTTGGTTTCATGACACTGATTCATTTGCTATTTCCAGATAACAATTGGCGTGGCATATAAGGACATGAAGACGACAGAGCCAGACTGGGTCACAACACGCAGTCCTGGAGCCTGTACTGGTCCGGCAAGGCCTTCTCTATGTGGCATGATGGGAATGAAACCACGCTGGTCGCTCCCAAAGCCAAGCGCATCGGGGTTTATCTGGACCAACAGACCGGCCTGCTGGCGCTTTACAGAGTCTCGCACAATCAGCTCCAAGAAATAGGCTGCGTTCACATGCATTTCGACGGACCCCTCGTCCCCAGTTTCCGCGTCTGGACTGGAGTCGTCTCCTCCGTCACTATCTGTGAGCTCAGCTAAAGAGCAAAGCAAGACTGTGAGAAATACATCTCGAGAGACTGGGAGAAAGTTTTGCTTGTTAACAGCAGCTGTTCATCACTAATGCTCAATCAGCACTTCATAAATCGCTTAATTATCTGATTAACTTTAACTCTGCTTCAGTGGTGCTTTAACACTCTGTAGGTTAGGACCGAATGCTCTCTTTAAGCATTTAACTCTGGGGGTTTTACTGTGCGCCTGCTGTTGCATGAGCGTTTTGAAATGGTATTTTCTGAAGTGCTTGTAGAGCCGTTACTGGATGCGAACCCCATCTTTCTTTGGAGGATAACGAGAGTAAAAGCTCTCTGAGTTCTGCTGAAGTGATTCCGTAGATGGACTTCTGACCTCTGTACTGTATCTGTTCATACTGATGTGTGTTTTATTTGTACTTCTCTCTGCACTTTGTGTTTGAGCTTGTAGGAGCTGTCCGTGACAACAGATTTGGGAACTCGTGCTTTCATTTCTCAGACCAGCAGCTTTTGTTGACTGCATTTTTAGCACTGGATCTTGTGATATTGAAGAAGAAGAAAAAAAAAGATGCACATTTTTGTTATTTAAAATGACCATTTCCAAGCCCTTTTAACCCAGTAGCATGACCACCCCACTTCTAACTTAAACGAATAAATAATCAACACTTTCCGGGTATTGGATCGGTGAAACAAGCTCTGTTCATGCTGAGTTCGTGTAGTTTGTTAGTTTGCTCAGCCCAGTCACAGTGGATTGGACAGTACTCGTAAGTATTTAATAATAATTTTAATCTAATAGAGATTTAGGGTGCAGATTTGAGTTTCAGATATACGACTCAGATTAAACGATTCGGATCATTTGAAGAGTCGGATCATTAGAAGATTCGAACGGCTCAGACCGGATGTGACGAGGCAGAGCCGCAGATGACGAACGCGGAAGTTTCGCGGAGCAGATTGAGTTCCCTCCTCGCGTGATGTCGCGGACTGAGTTTATAGCGAATAATGACTCTAAACAGCTCGGAAATAAAACCGACACACGATAGCGAAGCACATCGACGTTACCAGAAGGTAGGATGAGCGTCTCGACGTTTTATTCTGTATTTCTGACCTGCCAGTTTGAGGTTTCACTTCCTTCAGTGCTGAGCTAGCTGCTAATGCTAATACGTTATCATGTTTCCTTATGGTGTATTTAGTTTAGGAATCAGTCAACACTTGGTGTAGACTACTGACTAATGGATTATAATGTATTTTAATAAACAGAGCGGCATGTTTCGTTGTCTTCCGGTTTCTCTCTCAGTTTATTGTCATTATGACAAAAGGACAGATATGTGTTGAGTTGTGTTGCCGAAGCCTTTACACTACATTCAGCTGAAACATGGAGTGAACCGCAGAGTACTGTAGCCCATGAGCTTGTGTTCAGATGTGATGTGCTGGATCTGAAGGATGGATAGGGCCTGAGTGTGCTAATAATCCAGAGTTCTGTGGTGCTGTTGCAGTATGAAGTGTTGTGTTGAAGCCCAGACCCGGGTTACACACAGCAGAAGCCGCTAATCGAGGACTGCAGGATCGCTAGAAGCCTCCAGGCAGGTGTTGTGGCTCTACAGGGGCCCTCCAGGAGCTGGGCGAGTTCTCATCCACACACTGTTTCGATAGGTTTCTTCACTTAGACACACACATGCGTTGTGTGTGTGTGTGTTTTGTGGAGCTCAGCTCTCAGTAAGGGATGGGCTGATCGTTACGGGGGAATCGATATATTGATACTGATTGGAAGTATCGATACTCAAATAAAAAATATCAATACTAAAGTTTTTACCAGTGATTTTGTTCATTTAACAAGAAATGTAATGCGTACGAAACGCACTGAATTGAAGTTATTCAGTTAAATTGTTAGGGAAAGTTTGTGTAGGACAGAACTGTTTCCTGGGCTGCGTAAGCCTTCGTTGAGATCAACTCAATATAAATATAAACTGTCAGAATAAAAAGGTTGCATTTTATGGGTGCAACTGGCAGTCCCTTGTGATAATGAACTATATTAGTGACTACAGTAAACACATTTTAACCATGTGTAAACAAAATTATTATCTAATAAGTTGTAATTAAGGTGTAAATAAATGCCTTTCAAATATAATATTAAATGGGTATTATTACCTATTTTAGTCTTAATAATTATATAATTTCATAATTTAAAAGTTCAGTCTAGGGTAGGGTTGTGACGGTGAGGAAATGTTCCCCCCGGTTAATCGACGTGTGACAACACCGGTATCACCGCGGGGGCGTTCCCTCTTTTTCTCGCTTTCCTTTGCTTTTAAATAGCTTGTAAAAGCAGCGTGCGCATTTTACTTTCACTTTCGAATTAGCAGCAGGTCAGCGTCAACTGCTGGAATGCAACAACATCAAACTCACTTTAGCCTATATATAAAACAGAACTTTTATTAACAAAACAAATAAAAATACACCATGCTATCGGGCAGGCTATGCCTAATATAAAATAACAAATAACTTACATAAAGTTTAAATAGGTATACAAAACTGGAAATAAGTAAACGTGTATAATATATAACCAAATAAATAAGTAGAACGTTTACTAGCAAAACGAGTAAGAAAGCTTGGAGGCACGGCATACACCTTGATGTCAAATAAAATAAATAAATGACACAAAGTTTAAATAAAGTAAAAATCAGCTAACACTGTGGAACCAATTAAATAAGAAACGAATGTTTAAAAAACTTCCAAAATCACCTTAGATACACGGCAGAAGTCAACAGGCTTTTCAAAATCCATAATATTGCTAAACAGGAGCTTTTGCATCTCGTTTCGAAACTAAATCATCCGCGATCATCTCGTCTGTCTCGCCTCACGCTTCTCGTCTGTCTCACCTCGCCTCACTCTTCTCGTCAGTCTCGCCTCACTCTTCTCGTCAGTCTCGCCTCACTCTTCTCGTCTGTCTCGCCTCACTCTTCTCGTCTGTCTCGCCTCACTCTTCTCGTCAGTCTCGCCTCACTCTTCTCGTCAGTCTCGCCTCATCTCGCCTCACGCTTCTCGTCAGTCTCGCCTCACGCTTCTCGTCTGTCTCACCTCGCCTCACGCTTCTCGTCTGTCTCGCCTCACTCTTCTCGTCTGTCTCGCCTCACTCTTCTCGTCTGTCTCGCCTCACTCTTCTGGTCAGTCTCGCCTCACTCTTCTCGTC
>NW_015506359.1:241292-246243 GCF_001515645.1 Sinocyclocheilus grahami
GTCTCACCTCGCCTCACTCTTCTCGTCTGTCTCGCCTCACTCTTCTCGTCTGTCTCGCCTTACTCTTCTCGTCTGTCTCGCCTCACTCTTCTCGTCTGTCTCACCTCGCCTCACTCTTCTCGTCTGTCTCGCCTCACTTGTCATTCAGCTCAACTCACTCTCCTCACTGGAGCAATGAAATCTGATCTGTGATGCGACTGTCGTTTGGCACGCTACATTGAGCAGCCGCGTTCAGTTTTTAATTGTAGTGTGTTCTTTTACTGAACTAAATGATTTTTATTACTATAAAAAATCAAAACGACGGTGGGGGTTGGTACCGCGGTGGGCAAGTGACGTAACCAGTGTTGCGGCTTAACACCGTTATCACCGTCAGCACCGTCTATCACGGCAAGCCTAGTCTAGGGGTATCGATATCGGCGATACTGGCCTTTGAAAGTATCGGTGTATTATCGAAAACAAAATAAGTGGTATCGGTCATCCCTAGCTCTCATTTGGATGTTTTTAGTTTCAAACGTCAATCAATAAGTAGCCGCGTTCTCACAGTAATACCAGTAAATTGCCGTAAAATTACTGGAACGAAAGTGTAAAGCACCATTCACACCTCATCAGTTTCAAAATACCGGTAAATTCTGTGACATCATTAACCGGAAATGAGCTCTAAACGGCTGCGGCTCCCGGTGATGTGTTTGTAAACGTGCGCTCAGTGTTTTTGTTGATGTTTTCATTTTTGTGTCAAACATTCACATTTAATCGGTATTTGTGAAAAGGTCCTGTTCACACATGATCTCTTAACGGTAATTTACCAGTTAATACTGCGTGTGTGAAAGGCGCTAATCCATCTTTTGTGAAAATCTGACTCTCTGTATGAAAGATTTCAGATGTTTACATTTGATTAGTGATTCTGAAGTTTTTTTAACCTCGTACATCTTTCTATCAATTACCAGCTTGAAAGGGACAGTTCACCCCAAAAATGAAAATTCTGTCATCATTTACTCTCACTGTTGTTCCAAACCTGTATGAGTTTCTTTCTCATGTCGAACGCAAAAGAAGATATTCTGAGGAACGTTGGTCTCCAAACAGTTGCTGGTAGCCATTGACTTTCATTTTTTTCCCCCTACAATGGAAGTCAATGGCTACCAGCAACTGTTTGGAGACCAGCGTTCCTCCGAATATCTTCTTTTGCGCTCCACGGAAGAAAGAAACTCATGTTTGGAGCGGCTCGAGGGGAGTAAACGATGACAGAATTTTAATTTTTGGGTGAACTGTCCCTTTAAATGAAAACATCTCGGACCATTAATGTGGTCACTGACTTTTGAAGCTCATTATTATTTGCCATGATTCTTAGTGATGTGTGTGTGTGTGTGTGTGTGTGTGTGTGTGTGTGTTTCCCGAGCAGCTGATCTGATGTGGAGAGAGTGTTCTGCTGGTTTCTCCTGGCTGACATGGCATCCTCCCCCCAGATGTGTCTCAGCCTCTATCATCTGCTGCTCCTCACCATTTCACCGCTGCGCAGCCATTCCTCCTTCTTTCCCTCTCAACCGTCCTCTCCCTGTGGGCCGGGCCGGTCCTGGGCGGTGCGGCTCGATGTGGGCTCTGTGACAGCGGGGCGTTCGCTGGAGCGGCTGGCACACAGTGTGGCAGAGGAGGTGGGCCTGGAGAATCACGGGCAGGTCGGGCAGCTGGAGGGACACTACCTGCTCTGCCAAGGAGCGGAGGACAGCGCAGACGTGGACTCGGCTCTGGATCGAAACCCTCATGTGCTGTGGCACTCACAGGAACACATCCTGAGACGCTCCAAGAGAAGCGTGACCTTCAATGACCCCAAATATCCCAGTCAGTGGCACCTGGTGAGTACTCCGTTGCGTAAGCCAGTAAATAGTGGACAGAATCATGCACTCTAGTCATAAAAATGTGAATTTTGGATGAATAAATCAAAAGTAGGGCTGTAAACTCAATCATATCGTGATCTGGACTAGTGTCTGTGATCATCGAAGCACAAAAAGACTATTTCGATATGAATTCTGCATGTCGTACTTGTCTCAGTTTGCGCTATACTGAAGCACCAGCATATCACCATTTAATCTGGGAAATCTATCCTGTCAAAATAAAAGTCTGGTTTAATTGGAAGAAATTATGTATGTTACTGTTGTATTCCTTTGGTTACCACTGTTTTTGATAATAAATTTGTATTAAATCATAAATCCAGAAATAAGCACAGAGATAATAAAATAAATAAATACAAAATAATAAAATAAAACATTTCATAGGGCCCTATTACTGTAAAAATAAATAAAATGATAAATTAAGTTGTTATAGTTTCATGAATTCAGTTGATTAGACCTGCTTTTTGATTATTAAAATTAAACCATTCAAATAAAGTCCATAAAAATGAAAACAGGAAACAGCATTTGGGACAAATTTCATAGGGCCCTACAAATAAATTTTTTTGTTAAACTTTTAATAAATTGTTATGCAATTTCAATTAATTAGACACGCAATCAATTAGACATGCTTGATTACTAAAATTTAATTTAACCATTAAAATAGAGTCCAGAAAAATGGAATAAAATGGGAGTAAAATTAAATTTGGGGAAAAAAAACCCCCGATTTCTTTGGGCACGAAGTAAAAATGTAAGGAAGTGGTTCGAAGCTGTCAGATTTCAGCCATCTCACATCTCCACATTTGCTTTTACAGCACAACGATGTGAAACAAGGGATGGACATCAACGTGACCGGTGTCTGGGAGCGAAACATCACCGGCGTCGGGATCACAGTGGTCGTGGTGGATGACGGGCTTCAGCACACACTGGCAGATATTCAGCCCAACTATGTGAGTCAATCACCGTCTGACTTCTAGGAATCTTCCAGGTTCAGTACGTGTTCAATAAGCAGCTTCTGTGGCAGTTACCAGAGAAAATAATGTAGACTTGTTCCTCAGTGTTTGAAATGCAGCGAAAATCGGTTCAATAAGGTGCTTAGAATGCAGATACACAGGGGCAATAAACATTAAAATACACACTGTTTAAAGCAGATGCTGTCACCACGGTGCTAAAAGTTAAGTGTTAACAGAAAGTCACTGTAAATAAATTTTTTACTTAAAGAAGCAAAGGGTTTTCTGGAGTCATCGACAAAGTGCCTCAAATGTTGTCGATACATGCATTGAAGCTTTAACTGCCGGATTGTGTTTTTGTAGAGTCCTGAGGGTAGTTATGATCTGAACTCGAACGACCCTGACCCCATGCCTCATCCTGACGGACACAGCGATAACCATCACGGCACGCGCTGCGCTGGAGAGATCGCCGCCGTCTCAAACAACCGCTTCTGCGCTGTCGGAGTCGCATACGGCGCCAAAGTGGCAGGTTGGTGATTTCAGTACGTGTTACTGATAAAAATCAAACCTAGGGCTGATCACAATTATTGTCACTTTAGATTTAGATTTCATCAGACACACACGCATACACACGCATACACACACACACAGACACACACACACACACACAGACACACACACACACACACACACACACACACACAGACAGACTCACACACACACACACACACAGACACACAGACTCTCTCACACACACACTCACACACACACTCACCCTCAAGTGAAGACTTTCCCCCAGACTTTTCTTTTGAAAGTAAGAATCGCGAAATCAGGACCTTTATTATGAAATTTACAAATTCTCCTCCCGGATGTTGATTTTTCCCCCGTGGTGAAACATCCGGTACTTATCATGACTCACACACACACACACACACAGACAGACTCACAGACGCACACACACACACACACAGACACGCAGACAGACAGACACACGCAGACAGACAGACACGCGCAGACAGACAGACACGCAGACAGACACACACACACGGACATACACACACAGCTCACATGCTTAATTTCACATCATCTATTTTCCTGATGTTTTATATTTCTCGTATAAATATAAACACACTCTTTACATTATGAAAACTGGGGCAACAAATAGCTTCTCAAAATCCTTATATTTAACCCCCGCAATTCCAAATGAAAAATGTTTTTAGGATAAATAACCAGCAGGTTAATGAATTGAGAGAAACATAAATCGTGAACACAATTAGAATATGATTTATTGTGCAGCCCTAATTAAACCCGTTCTAAATGATTTATCGTTGAGGTTAATTGCTTTCTTTAAGACGAATCACGTGTTGTTTTCCTCATTTGGATAAAAGTATCTGATAAAGTAAAATGTAAATATTGTCGTAGATTTATACTTGATTTGTAGGGCAGAGGGATATAGCTGAAATAGTTGAGATATTGATTAATAATTTATATATTGATGAATCTAAAATGCATAATACATTAACGTTGTCATATCACAAAACATCCATTGTAGCCAAGTAAATTCAAAATGTTAAATGCAAGAAGGAAAAATATTTGGTCACTTTTATTTATGTTTCACATTATTTTATTTATATAACAGTGCTTTTTAATAAAAGGTTTACCTATGTGTATTTTTACGAATGCATTTTAATATACGTGTCATTATGTGAATTGAGTTTTGAGTTTTGAATCTAATTTAGAATCAGTTATTGAACTTGATTTCCAAAAACACCTTTTTGCTAGAAAACTTTAAATTGCTCTTGACACTCTCACACCTGCATGACACAAAACATTGTGAAACTAGTGTAATGACACGCACTTTAGGAAACGTGATGTCCAGATTAAAATCATTGCAGGATTCACAGTGTTGGTTCATTTTAATGTTACATTTACATCATGGGTAATATTGTCTACGTTACCCATTGATTGTGCGTGTGTCTCTGTGTGTGTGTGCCTGTGTCTCTGTGCGCCTGTGTCTCTGTGCGTGTGTCTCTGTGCGTGTGTCTCTGTGCGTGTGTCTCTGTGCGTGTGTCTCTGTGCGTGTGTCTCTGTGCCTGTGTCTCTGTGCCTGTGTCTCTGTGC